>NW_018020646.1:185061-243651 GCF_002006095.1 Pseudomyrmex gracilis
ATAGTATTTATAAATAAATAATGAAAATAAAAATACAAATTATTGGTTACATTACAATTTATGTACCTTTATTATGTATGTAATATTGATTACGGCAGCTTAACTGTAATGTATTCGACATTGTAGCAGCTTTTAGTAGACATATGCAAAACTTTGCAGGCAATCGAAAGTAAAAATATTATATACTTTTCACAATATTGTTATTTTAAATAGTGTACGCACATAAACTATTGTAAATACTGATTATCTTTAAGAATGGCTACANAAATGCACTATTAAACAATTATTGGTGAAATTACAGTCTATGGCCATCTTTTCCGTATGGCCATAATACCCGGGTTTACCCTATATACAACGCTCGCTATATCGGATCCCATTCATTCCGCAAAGCCATTGTGATCGCGACGCCGAACACGCGCGCGGTATATCGGCTACAATACCTTCCATTTTCCGCGACGAATCGCACGAAACGCGACCGACACGCACAAGTCGCACATACATGCCACTCTCTGCGGTGTGTTCAAAACACTTTCACCGGGAGTAGTCTCCGTGAGAAGCCTTCTCCTAGGCCCGGCTAGACGGGGGACCACCTCTCTACGACTGCCCACACCACCATTCAACGCCTCCTTCAACGCCGCGCGGCCAAGCACACCTTGACGAGGGATCTCGCTCGGGTTTCCTTTGCAGTCTCGTGCCGTCTTCGTTTCTCGCGAGTGTCGAGTCTCGTGACTCCTCGTCTTCAGGGTCGGCAGCGCGCAGCCTTGGTCGATCGACGACTCCCTTTCTAGATCACGCGGATTGTCCGCCGCGCGTTGAGATAGGAGGAAAGAGAGAAAGCGAGTTCGCGAAAAAAGAAAGCGGTGACGAGAGAAGAGAATTTTTTCGAAATAGGAACAAATTTCATTTGTTTCGACAATTGCTGTTGCGACATAGAGGCGCGGTATAAAAAAAAAAAAAAAAAAAAAAGCGCGAGACGAGCGAGGGCGCGCGATTATGGGCAGCAGCAACAAGTCGCGCAAACACTACAAGAAGGATTCGAGATTCGTCGCGGATCTCTACACGTTCACCTACGACGACTTCGATCTTGTAAGACAGATCGGCGCGAAGAACCGCAAAGAGCGACAGAGCGTAAATGTTATTCCGTAGATTGTGCAAATAAAATCTGAACGACACGGTCGATCGGAGAAATACACGAGAGAGCGAACGAAAGTAATATCGGAACGACGAAAAACTAGTTCTGTGTGACTCGGGCGGTTGAGAATGTCCGATAGTTGTCGGCATTTCACTCTTTTTCGCGTACCAGGCAATAGATTTCCAAGTGAGAAAACACCGGTCGTTGCGGTAATATCGAAGTAATAGCGTTTTCCGCGAATCTTACTTCGCAACTTCGTTATTTCGCGCGGTTGGCTTTCTTCTCGAGCACACACAGCGATATTTTCTTCAAAAAGAAAAAAATTCGAGAGAAATTCGCGCGAGAAAATTAACTTGGGAAAATTATGCTCTTCAATGGTCTTCGTGAAACAATAAATCTAGAGACGAGAATAAACTCCGTGACGTGTCGCGAAAATTTCATTTTCAGTCGCGGAGAACACAGAAATAAATAAATTTGCGCAGAATTTTTTTAATTTCACTGTTCGCTTGCATTATCGACGTTTCTTTCGCGCTTCCGTCGCGAAACGACGTTCGTTGCGACACGATTGATATTCCGGTCGACGGTCGAAAAAGCGGAAACGTTTACCGTAAACGTTCCGACGCGAGATACCACCGGTTTAAAATGCACGCACTGTTAAAATTGACAAAAACAACAATTTTTCTCTATAAAATTTTAATGTTCATAATCGTATCGCAAGGGAACATCAAAAATTTCATTCTCAGAGAATCGTCGCTCCTCTCACGCGACTCGCACACGTGCGGAATGTTCGCGTCTTAATTATCGCGCGTGTCAACGCGCTCGAACTTTAATTATTCGCGCGATCTCGAATCCTCTCTCGAATTTCTCTGTTGGGAGTTCCTCCGATGGGAGGAAGTTCGATGAACCACGCACGGATTCTCGGTATACGGTTTCGGATCGAGGCACGCGTGTGAAAGTGGGTCACACGGAAGTCGGGCTGTTAACGAACAAACAAGATTTTAGCAGTAGTAGAAGAAGCGTGGCGTCTTCCTGTCACACGCGGATCACGTTTGTAGATAGATACGAGCTCGAGATATCGCGTCCGGAATTTCTAGTGTGGTATCCTGCACTTTATCCCTCCTAAAACGACACTTGTGTGTTAAAATTAAAGACTGTAGAGTTTTGTAAAATTTATATTTAATAAATTTATTTTTCAGTAAAAAAACTCTAAGCGATTTTCTACTCCACATACGTGCGTGCGTGCACGTAATATAAAAAAAAAACGTATTTTGTTTTTTTTTTCTCACACATCTGCGGAAATCTCTGTCGCCCTTTGCAAGACGGCAAAAAAAATAAAAAAATTTAATATCGCTAATGCCTCATCGCGTGTATTATGCGTTACGTTATGAAAGTGGAAAGCGTTAATTTGTGTGGCGCCAGGATGACGACAAAGAAGTCACCGCGGAAACGAATGAGCCGTCGGAGCCGCCGCCGCCGCCGGCGATCACTGTGGCGTACGACGCAGCGAAAGAAACGAAGGAACGGGAAAGGGAGGATCTTATCACGCGATTCGACAAAATCGTGCGCGGAGAGCTTAACGATGACCTGCAGGTGTGAATTGACACGACTCACAAACGAGTACAAACGCGCAAAGGTTTAAAAGAGAGAATAGAAACTTGTGTGCTAAAAAACGTTCAGTGTGGCAAAAAGATTCATCGTCACGTACATAAATTCCACCAGAATCCGAATTAATTGTCTGTAATGGAAGTTCTGAAAAAAAATTAACGTGTTATCCTCTCTTATGTCTGCAGCGACGAAACGATCGCGAGGAAATCAGACGGAGACTCGCGATGGGGCCTGATGCCGAGGATTTGCGCGCCGAACGCGGACGAAAACCGAGTCTTCAGTCGCGTCTTCAAAGTGGTTCGTAGAATCACATATTTGTTTTCCTTATAAATTAATTAATAAATATGAATCAATTGTATACAGAGCGAAAATTAAAATCTGATGTCACATGACTTTGTTGTCTTGTGCAGGAATGAATCTCCAGATTTGCTTCATGAACGAAACGTCGTCGGACACCGAGTCTCCGGGATCGGAGAACGACGTTTCGCCCAGATCAACGCCCACGTCCCTCAGTTCGAAGCAGCTCAGCGGTAAGCAGCAGGCGAGGCCGCAGGTGCTGAGTCTCCCGTCTCTGAGACTCGACTCGATGAATTCGACGCCGCCGGTCGACGAGGCGGATTTCTTCGCCCGACAGGCCAGGCTGCAGACCGAGGCGCGGATGGCCCTGGCCCAGGCCAAGGAAATGGCGCACATGCAGATGGAAGTTGAGAGACAGAGGCTGAAACAGAGTCCCATCACCGAGATAGTGCGATGCAGCTTGGAAAAAGTCAGTAGAGCTCCAAGTTGATGATAGACTGAAAAAAAAAAGAAACTTTGTTTTCAGAATTTAAAATAAAGCTAGAACGAGCGTTCGATGTGGAAAAACTCAACACATGTGTGTATTGAATCGTACCACCAATGACTCTCGAATCTTGTTTTGTTTTTGTCAGGTTGGCGTCCAGCTGGGAGAAGACAGACGCAGGTTGTCGCGAGTGATTCTCACGGAGCTCAATGTTGCGCAGCTCCAAGTAGTCGCGAACGATCTGCACGCGAGAATCGCCGCACTGAACGAGGCGCTCGTTGAAGGACTCCTGAGGAGAGACGATTTGCACATGGAGCAAGACTCGATGCTCGTGGACGTGGAAGATCTCACTCGATACTTGTACGTTCGTTTAAAAATCTTCAATTTGAACATCTTGCTCTTGTGTGTGAAAATCCTTGAGATATCTTGAAACTTTCGCAACAGTATTTTATAAATCTCGAACAAAAATATATACAATAAACATAACATCTGTCTCTGTAAGTAAAAAAAAAAAAGAAATATTGATAAATTTGTTCGCGCAGAGGTGCCAAGCAGGAATCGTTGAAGAAGAAGCAGCAGAGCATGCAGCAGGCGGCGAATCGGAACAACCAACAATCCGCTCCAGCAGCCCCGACAAAGCTTTTGATGAAACCGAAGCTGACGCATCTGAATCGCGGTCTGGTCGCCCTTGTGAGGAAATAATCCTTCGCTACGAGACTACGCAGTCTCGTCGGAAATTGAACTCCGAGCGAAACGAGGCACCACGGGCAATCTTGTTAACGGACGTGAAGAAGCAAAAAGAAGTCTTCGAGAAAGAAAATAGGAAAAAAATCCTTTCTTTTCAGAAAGAAAAATGGAAGACGACGAGAAACCCCTTTGAAGGAAACGCGTTCGGGAAAGAAGAGAGTTTCTTCGTGAACGAAGACCCTTCATAGAATTGATCGTGAATGATTGCGCCGTGGTTGTGCGTGCTCGGAAACTTTGACGCTTGTAGACGGTTATTGTCACAACTTCGATAACGGTGAAGTCGTGTTCGTTCCCGTTGTTCTCTAGCAAAGGGGGAAGCGAGTCTCCCTCTCCTTTCTCCCTCCTCTCCCTTCCCCCGAGAAAAATTTCCAAGTTTTTACAGCTTCGTCGTGGAACCACGTGGAAGTAGAGATTTTATGTATGTGCGAGCGCCAAAGCAACGACCCTTCGTTTATATCCCAACATATTAGCGAGAGATCGTCTCCTTCGGATTTCTCCTTCTATCTCTCCTCGTCCTGTAATACTCTCTCTCGTTCAGAATTCCCTTTCAGATTACGTCCCGCGACATGCATGCCTGTGTCTATCGAGTGTAACGACTTATTCGCCTTTAATAATAATAATAATAATAATAATAACAACAACAACAATAATAATAATAACAGCGATCATTAAACGCGCGAGAGCGGATTCTCCGACCCTGCCTCGCTGTTGTACATATAACGAAGATTTATATATCACAGATTATTGCCGCGTATATCGAGATTCCAATATGATATTTAAAACGAGAGCGCTTCGTTCCGGTCGTTCCGGGTCCGCCAGAAATCGCCACCCGCGTGCGTGACAAATTTGTCAATGCGAAAATATATCGCGTCGGATATTTGAGCCGCGTTCTTTAGAATATCAAGAACAACAAAAGTTTCCGAATCCTGTGAATTCATTCGTAGATTGACCGAATTGTAACCGGACGTGTAATCTCTCCGCTTCGGATAGATCCTTAGATCCGCCAGAATTAGAAGCCGTTCCGATAGAACTCGTTTCACATGAATTCTTGTAAATGCGTCAGTATACGCGCGAACCAGTTTCCGTCTATTATCGCGAGTAACGCGAAGAAAGTTGATGTAGATTCTTGAGGCAACGCGCGCGCGCGCGCGCGCGTAAGAAAAGGTGAAGAAAAGATGGGTCGAAGAGATTGTAACGACCGCGGGAAACGAAGAAACGCGTTTACATATCCAACTAAGTGATCTAGAGTATGCAAAAAGCGATTAGTCCATATATACATATACACATGTAGACCAGGTAATTAACAAAAAAACGTAATCGGATAGAATTGTTTGAGCGCGTCGTCCGATGGGAATTTTTGCGCGTTAACGAAACTCGCGATCGAGATTGTTCACCGATATGGATTACTCGGTTCTTGCATCGGGTTGTTTTTTTTTGTTTGTTTTTTTTTTTTTGCATGTGTCAATGTCACACGATCTCGTTTACCTCAGATGCAATGTAATCTCGCAACAAATCTCGCAGCGTGTCCGAAGCTGCGAGATCGTAGCTCTGTTTCGTAAATTGTTCTTCTTCTTCTCTGGCTTTATTCCTGTTTGAGATTAGAAACATTGTGCGTTCGTTCGAGATCTTAAGTATTTATTTATGAAAATAATTTTTAGATTTCTCTTCTCCAATCGCTTCCTCGCGAGTAAACAAAAAAAAAAAATAAATTAAAGAAAAACAGTTACACTTGTTGTACTACAGAGGAAATTATTTCACACATGTGTGTAAACCTTGTTATTCCCAAATTTACAAAATCCTTTGCGTGCGTTATGTGGGAAGAACGTTCTCGTTGGCTTTGTAGCCAAACGTATGCAGATTTCACTTCAATCTTTGTTCTCGGGATTGTTGTAAGACAACAACAACTCGAAATGAAATCAGAACAGGTTCCGGTTAAAAAAGAGAGAAAACGAGTTTACTTAGTGTCTCAATCACGCGACTAAGGCAATTTAAATCCACTCTCGATATTACGACAAAGTTGCATAAGATTGTCATAACGCCAATCGTATGTAGAAGGAATCTCTCTCCGATCAGTTCTACTAGATATGTGGACTGATGTCGAGAATGAGAGAACGGTTTTTGAGTTACAACGATGTCGAATCGAAAGAGAACGTAAAATAACGAAACAAAGAAAAAAAAAAAAAAAAAGAAAAAAAACCAAAAGACACGGATCGTAAAAAATAGGATCGCGAAAGCTCCGAGCTCGATATCGCACAGTCGTTGATTATATATAAAAGCATCTCTCATCTCAAAGACCGCATATTATCTACAAAATACTTTTAATCGTAATATTAATTAATAATATACAGATTGTAAATAACTAAACAATAATAAAATATGCTGTAACAAGTTCTCCCTCTTCTTCCGTTCTCGTTCACTCTCTCACGCACACTCTCGCACATTCTTTCTTTATTTTTCTTTCGCTCTCTCTCTCTCATTGTCAATTTTCTTCCCGTTCCGTCCTCATAGAGGACCAAGAGTAAGGAAGAAGGCACGGGGGGCAGTATATCAAGGATGGTAATTTACTCTCTCTCTGTTTTTAATACATGCACCTCTTTTTCTCTCTCGTATTTTCGACTTCAATGATCATCACGATGACGTTTCGCTCGTTCTCGCCGTTTCATCAAAACCGAAAGGATAAAAGACGGGACAAGGGGAGCACCATAATATTTTAAAGAGACGTCTCGCTGAGTTCTCGGAGCCATTCACACCGGCAGTTCTGGGTAACTAAACTCTCTGAACCTAAAGCAATTCTCCTTTTCTTGCTCTAGCTATAATAATAATATATCCCACACGGAAAGGAATTTAAATTACAGTTCGTACCGTGATAAATGCCGAGACGGCCAATCTTGCTTACCTTGCTTGCTCTGTTACTTCCTCTATTGGTTTTAATTCAAGTCTAGTCGTTGCGGTTTTCTATTTCTTCTTTTCTAAATTTAATTATAGCCTATATAGCACGTATGTACAAGTCAAAAGCCGACCGAGGTTTTTTTTTTTATTTATCGACCCTTTGTTTCTCAATTTTGTCTCCCAGCGAGAAAACATCATCACTCAGAGATCATGTAAAATTCACGTAACTGCACAATTAATTAATATCTATTAAGCCTCGTGAAAGGAGGGAGACGGGAGAGGGATGGAGAATGCAGTTAACCACAGTTAGCCGCCGATGCAAGCGGCTCTCTCTTCGTTCCGACGATATCTCGCGGAGGTACTTTGGAAAGAACACAAACGGCGATGACGCATTAATAATACCCTAAACGGTTCCTACGATCGATTCTTCTTGTTTCTGTTTTTCTTTTTAATCGCTTCCTTCGATGCCAAGGATGGCCACAAGCCGTATGGCACCATGACGAAGCTCCTAAGCCTCTCGATTATGCATGTTCTGTGTGTCTTTTAGCTTCTTTTCTCTCTTTTTCTTTTTGTTTTTGTCTCTGTCGGGATACAGCGGACGTCGTTAGCTCGTGTATCATCATGATAAAACTCTTAACTTATATAATCATTAATCTCTACTATACATGCTGGCACTGCCGTTGTATATATACTCGCACGCAATGATCCTTCGCACACGCCGCACGCTGGTCACTGTCGCAATATTGCTTGCTTGTCGCAACATCCGCGAAGTGAATTCACACTCGCATGGAATTTTACATATATATATATATATATATATATATATAAAACAAAAAAAAAAAATATATATTGATCTTCAGACTCGTATTCCGCTATTTACATTCTGTTGAAGTTCGACAGACAACAAACCTCGCGACTTATCAAACGTTAAATAAATCCTCACTATAAGACGCGTGTTGTTGTTTCTAAAAAGCAACCTTTCCCGCGCACATCTGCCGACACACACAGACACGTTTCCGAAGAACAATCTGTATATAAAATGATTTCGAAAACGCTATACATATACATACATATAATATATATACATATATATATATATGCTTTTTCCCAAACTTTCTCGAAATTTCGGTTTAAAGCATCAAAAAAACGCCTTAAGCTAAAAATCCTCATGATTGATCGAAGGCAGTAAGAAAAATGTGCGTACAAAATCGAATATATAACTCCAATTAGAAAAATCACTGCGGAAAAGTTCGAAAAAACATTTTACACAATCCCCTCCTCCTATGAATAATATTATCACGTTTACGAAGGAAGGATTGTTGCATCGCATATATCGTTGCTCGTAATTAAAAAGACGATTCTAATGATTCCGAGGAACACACGACGCGTCCTTTGTTATTGTCCCGAAAATATAACGCGATAAATGCGCGTTTACATATTTTATACCCTGCATACAGCGATTTTTCATCTCTCTTCGTTTTTCTTCCATCCTTCTTTTCGCACCATATTTTTTTTTTTACCCGCTCGTCGTTCAGTATACTTCATGCATATTAAACCCTGTTTTCTCCTATGGATTTCTTGCGAATTTCAAGTTCACTTAAATTTCTTAGCTGCGAAGACATCACGCAAGAGTCGCGTAGTCTCGATTATTTCCTTGTCTCGATTTTAAGAAACTAATATGGACAGTCTACTTCGTTCGCCGAGGGTGCGCAGAGAAAATCGACGAGAATTTCGACGATAGTCCGACATCGCGCGTTATCGAAGGGAACGGATAGGCAGCAGATTCTTAATGGCCAGTACTAGCTTTCTCCAAGATCACTTGCCCATACTTGCGTTCGCCGGTAACGTCGCCGATCGTTGCTGAACCGATAAGTATGGCTTTAAGGACGACCTCGTGGATTCCCTGGAAAGAACGAAGTGTCGTCACAAATCGTGTTGTTTACCATATAACAACAGGTGCCGTTCACAAGCAAAATTAGAAAAATCATCGCACAAGTCACAAAGCTGCAAAGCGCCGAAAAAGGACGAAATTGTACAGACACTGAAAACTGACACACAAGCCCATTTGTTTTGTGACAAGCAACGAAAGCTGAAAGTGCTCGTTGTGCACTAAAAATATCTCTAGATTAAAAACAAAAAAAAAACATGCTACTCTTTGTGATACACCGTGTTATCGTGGTCCTTTTAACTTATTCGATCTTGCAACTTACACTCAACGTCATGCAAAGTGCCAATATATGTACAAGAGTGATATAGAAATAACGATCTTTTTTCTCTTCTAAGTTGACAAAAAGTTTACGTCACAATTGCGGACACATCTGTAAAACATTTTTCACAATACATGAGAATAGAATTATATTACAAACACTTTTCGAAGTAGCAATATTCGAATGATGAACATCAAGTGCGGGAAGTGCTGGAAACGAAAAAGGGGAAAAAAAAAGAAACAGAAAGAGGAAGAGAGAGAGAGAGAAGTCGAAAGAAAAATCAAAATCTAACCTCTCTACACCCTTATCATGCGACGCCACAAAATAAGAGAGCTACTTAGTCCCCGCTCGCGTCGAGCAGCAGCACGGCTACGCTACCTTGGGGAGACGCGCTGTCCTGTTCCGTCCACATGCGAATTCGCTTTGTAGCCGCATTTCTGGACTCGTCTGGACAGCCGTGAGACCCAGTACTTCTGGTCTTCCGGATTCGCTGCGAGCAATAGCAACTCGCGAGCGCTGTTCGGGTCGTAATGTAGTTTGCACGGGGCTATGGCATCTTCCTTCTTATCCAAATGTTCTTTGTGAACCTTGATACGACACCCTGTGCATACGCGTAACAACATATTCATTTTTTTGTGTAAAAAAAAGTACAAGAAATTATATAAGTAAATAAATATGAACAGAAATATATACGTACTTCGGCATTCGAGAGCCGGCGAAGGTCGGAACATGTGCCAGAGCTGCTTCGAACAGACCTCGCAGGTCGTCGGCATGTGATAGGATATTGACACGAACTCGTGACCCTTCAGCGACTGAGTGCCAGGTTTGTCTGTGAGCTGTGGTAAATCAACTCCGGGCAGTGTATTCCCCTCGTCGCCGGGTCGCCTCGCTTCACCTTCGCCAGCGTAAAGTAACTGCGCATAAAGTTAATCGCGGTGTTGTCACAATACTGACTGAATCGAGAGAATTCAGAAATAAAATAACGAATAACCTGAAAACGCGTACCTGAAATATTCTGGGTATATCTTTGGCATTGGCTCGAATAACATCACCCTGAGTAACGGATCTAACGTGGAAGACTTTGTTCAAGTCTAGTATCAGGACCGGATCGGCGTTTAACTTGTCGTTTTCGCTGTTGTAGAATATGATCTTCTTAGAAGAAACGACAACGTACTGCTTCTTCCAGCCGTGCCGCTTAATGTTCTGTTTGTTTGGCACATTTAACCAGCCCTCCAGTCTCATCGTACCGTGTTCGGACAGAACCGAGTCCTCACCGTCGTCGTTCTCTATGGAGGACATACTGGCAGTTTCCGAATTGAGCGACGCGATTTTCATCTGCAACGTTTCGATCTCCGAGTCTTTCGAGTCGAGTTCCATCTGCAGCCTCAGCTTCGCCTGATTTTCCTCCACGAGTTGCGCCTAAAGAAAAAGAAAATCGTTTTTCAAAGCAGTTTTTTATATTATTATAAAAGTGTTTGTCACAAGAAAAGATCTATTGCTTACTTGCATATCCTGCAAATCTTTCTGCCATTTAGCTGCCAACTGTCCGTACTTCTCTCTTTCTTGAGTGAGTTCTTGCTGCAGGCGTCTGCAATCCTTCTCTTTCTTCCTGAGATCCGCGGCAGACGCTTTGTTCTTGGTCTTTCCACTCGACGAAATATCTTTCCGGTTCATAATCTCGGCCAACTTGTTGACTGCTTGCTGTTTCAGCAATTGTTCGGTCTTCAATTTGCTGCTGAGCTTCTCGATCTCCTCCATGTTGGACTGCGCCTTGCCAAGCTGCTCCTGCAGCTCCTTCAATCGTTTCGACGCGTCCTCCTTCTCTTTCAAAGCCTGCTCAACCGATTTCTTGAATTCGTTCTCGTTTTCTTTAAGTCTGTTTATAATTTGTTCTTTCGCGCTTAATTCCTGATGATGCTTCGCTACTCCGTCCTTGTACTCCAGCTCTTTCATGGTTCTTTCTTTCTCCAAGTCTGCCACTGTTTCCTCGGCTATGGATCTGGCTAGCGCCTCGCTGTCACCGCGCGCTAATGACAGTTGCAGCTGATGGACCAGAGAGCTACGCTCTTCTTCCAACTCCTGTTGTAGCCTTATTTTCTCATCTAATTCTTCGCGCAACTCTTGCGTTTGTGTTTTGTACAGAGTCTGAAAAAAAACAAAAAAACAAAAGTTACATTTAAAGTTCTCAGTTGAATCTTACATTTAAAATCGCCATTATCTTCAGCTCCGTAGTCAATAAAACGACCCGCATCTTAAATTCTCAGAGACTTCGATTATAAAAAAAATTCTTATTTACCGAAAAATAAGCTTCAGCCTCTAATTGTTCCTGCAATTCTTTTGTCTGTAGCTGATCGACGTTTCTTTGTGTTTTCAAGTGATGCAACTCATCTTCTATTTGTCTTTTAGCTTCCCTCAGCTGAGCAACTTCTCCGACTAGCTGTTGCTCGCGAGCGCGAAGTCTTCCCGCTTCGGACAGATGTTGGCCCAACTCCGTTTGCAGAACGTTCCTCTTCTGTTGTTCCTGCTCAATTTGGCCCTGCAGGGCTTTGACCTTTTCCATCTCCTGTCTGTGCTCGCCCTCTAATTTCTGCAATCGTTGCTGTATCTGTCTGTAATCCACGGAGAGCAATGACGTCTGACGTTCCTTTTCCTGCGCAAGCAATTCCGCACGTTGCCTTCCACTTTTCTCGTCGTTCAGTTTTGCTTGTAGAGCTATTTGTGATAAATCAGTGTGAGTAACAGTAGTTTTAATGCGTTTTCTTAAGTTTGTAAATAAAGATAAGAATGTGTACGTACGCAAACAGATATACGCCATTACAAAAATACGCAGCAGTAATGAGAAAATAAACAATTAGAACATACAATAACAGAAATTGTTATTTTACAAATCACACACACACACACATACACAATTGGATAATTTAAGTCCATATAAATTCGCGAATCATATATATTATCTTCGACAATTTTATTCTTTTGTTCTGCATGCATTTGCAATGTAAAACACACTTTAATCAGAAAAAAAAAATACAACGTTTTCTACTTTTATGTAATAATTGAAGCAAGTACCTTTGACAACTTCCAGATTGGCTTCCTCTTTGGAAAGCATGCGCGAACGTTCCGTTTCTTGATGCGCCACAACTTCCTGATTATACCTGGCTTGTGCTGCCTTCAATTCCACAGTTAAACTAGCAGCCTCCTTCTCCAACGCGGAAACCTTTTCGGTTAGTTGTCTATTGTCCTGAGTCGCCTTGTCTTCTTTCTCGTGACTGCGTTCCAATTCGTCTTGCAAAGTAGAAAGACGTGTCTCCAAGTCGGCTATCAGCAATGACGCTTGCGATCTCGAGCTGCGTTCTTTGGAAAGCTGGCCCTGTAAACAAATGATTACACATTGAGACATTTGATTAACAAAGAAATTAATTATTTCTTGATATATCGTTTTAGTTTAAGAAAAATTTGTGTTCTTTGTATTGTGTGTGTAAATATTTTTTCAGCTTAAAGTTAACACAATCAAGTTTTCTCTTACTCGCATTAGTTGTTCTTTTGAAAACATTCTTAATCTTTAAATAAATGTAGAAAATCACAAAGGAAGAACAAAATTTACCTGGAGAGTTGCAACTTCCTGCTGTAAAGTATCACGCTGCGCTTGCAGTTGAGCCCTTGCGACTTGCAACTCGTTAGCCAGTTGCTCGGCGGCTTGACGGGCCACAGTGATTTCCGTCGCTTGTTTCCGCAATCTCGTCACCGTTTCCGTTTCTCTCTCCAGTTTGCATTGCATCTCTTTGATTTGTTTTTCCAGAGTGGTCACTCTCTCGGACGTTTGCTGCGAGTTGCTGGCGTCCCGTGCCCGTCTTGTCTGTTCTTCATCAAACTTCATCTTCACTTCCATCAACAGCGACTCCGCTTTTCGACGAGCTTCCGCCTCGTGTTCCATTCTGCGCTGTGCCTCCTTGTAATTGTGTCTGAGCAGCGTTATCTCTTTCTCCGCCCTGCCGATCTCGTCGCGCAGAGCCTCCTCCTGACGCGTCACCGTTTCCAATTGCGTGCTCAACTGTTTCTGCTTCAATTCCAGGATCTCCACCTGCCGCCTTTCGCGATCCAACAGGTTCTCCAGCTGCGAGATCTTCATGTCCTCGTTGATAGTGCCGTTGTTGATATGATTCTCTAATCCGTCTACATATTCCTTGCCGTAGGAAGCCATTAACTGATAATCACCCGAATAGGTAAAACCGATGAAAGGCAAGTGGTTGCCGGAGAACGCCTTGGGCACCGGAAAATTCTCTTCCGACACATCTTCCTTCTCAACATCGTCGAAATTACTTGTGTCGTCGTCTCCCGAGAGCTCGGGCACTACCGGTGGCACGCATTCTCTCAGATTGTCGAAAGTCCACTGATCGTTCTTAAAGAACGGATGTTCTTTGATCTCGTCGATGCCGTTGCGACCCAGACGCATCGTTCTGTCGGTGAGAAACCCGGATATCAAATTCTTCGCCGAGGGAGAGATCTCAACGGTCGGAGGGAAGTACAGCGAATTTCTGTGGTCCATGATCTTCGAATACGTGCCGACTAGAGAATCGGCAAAAAACGGTGTATCGCCGTACAGCATCTCGTACAGGAAAACACCAACGGACCACCAGTCGCACTCGCGGCCGTACACTCCTTCACCACCTTGCGACTGCAGAACCTCCGGGGATATGTAATCGGGCGTACCAACCGCGGTATCGGACCGTACCAAGCCGTCCTGCAAACCAGACATACCCAGACGCGTTTAGTTTATCAAAGTTAAATTAAACCAAAATTGCTATGAAAATTAAGCGAGATCGATCTTACCGCATCCATTCTCATACATGTTCCGAAATCGGCGAGTTTCAAGTGGCCGTGCTTGTCGAGCAACATGTTATCGGGTTTCACGTCTCTATGAACAAAACCCATCAAGTGTATTGCGTCCAATGCGAGCACCACCTCGGCGCAGTAAAATTTCGCCCACTTCTCCGGCACCTCGTAGTTCGACATCAGATTCACCAGATCGCCGCCCGGCATGTAGTCCATCACCATGTAAAGATACTTCTGATCTTGAAACGCGAAGTGCAGCTGGACTATCCACGGAGAATTAGCGTGAGCCATTATGTCTCTCTCTTCCCAAAAGAATGCCGAGTCCGACCTTTTAATCTGTAAACAAACAATTCAATCTCAGACGAACATAACACACGTTAATGCTTAGAAATCGTATATGTGCCTAACAAAGACACAAATTAAAACGGCAACTCTCACCATTTCGAATTTGCTAAGCAGTTTCATAGCGTACACCTTTTTTGTAGATTTATGTCTAACCAACTGCACCTCTCCGAACGCACCACGACCGATTACTTTGATCAAAGTAAAATCATCCGTGCGCATTCGCGCCTGGTAAATCTCTTGAGCTACGGAGTCATCTGCGAGAGATGCGAGACAAAATTATGAATATATAAATTAAAATGACATAATCCGATGATTCATCAGAGCGTTCAAGAAAAGACAAACAAAAACATCTCACACAAATAACTGTTGAAGACAATTGGTTTTACTACTCACATCTATTCATATAAGCTTCTATATTTTTCATACGTTTCACACTCGCATGATCGCAATCTAAAACCAAGGCTTGAACCGTGTCCAACAAGCAATCGATATTTGCGACGCTTCTTGGATCTCTTATGCGATCCTCCAACATTTGTAGGCGTCTCCGCCTATCCTCATCGCATATCGCATCCATCGCTTCCGGCAGGAATTCTGATCCCTCAACAATGTAGCAATCTTGTTGCATTAAAGACCGTTCAGATGCAAGGCTAAATGTAGCATCGATTCGAACAACGTGTAACTTCGATGTTCAACGGACGCTCCATGTTTTTCCTGAAAAGTCACGAAGTTAAATATAACAACCAGAAGCAAAAGTAACAGAAGCAAAACACTTGGGACAATAAACGATCTATATATTTAGCCGCACAAACAAACAATATTTCATAGAAATTTTTTTTTTCTCCGCACATTTGCCGATGCCGGCATTTAAATAAATTTTTCAAATGCCGAGATGGAAATAAAACGAACGAACAAGCGCGCAATACATTCGGCGAAAGAATGCAGTCTTTACATAATATGAGAAATAAAGCGAAAATAAATCGTTGGACGACGGCATGATACTACTGTCAAGTTGGGGCAAACAACTGGAAATCGTGCTGCTGGTTAGAACCGCGCAAGTTTGACAGATGTGGATATAAATATCGCGTTATATAAATATCCACACACACATATAAACGTAATTCCCGAATCAAAGTTCACGACTTAAACAGAGGGGCGAGGCGCGCGCGCGCGCGTGCGAGCGACACAAGGACGTTTTCTCTCTCAAGTGCAGAGAACCGCGAGGAACGTACACACACAATTGTCGTCGCAGCAACATCGTGTTTAACGGGCAATGACTCAGCCACGCAATTTGCAAGGTGACAATGATTCGCGCGCGCGTGTGTGTAAAACAAAGAGCGATCCCTGACACCATGTCGACGTTTGTCGAGAGACGTCGACGTAACATCTGCCCGACGTTGTTGCGACGACGAAATCTTTCACCGGGAAAATGGGAATGTAAAGCGGCGACAACGTACGCGAGACACAGAGCTCGTCTTCGTCGCACATCGGCGAGTTGAAAAAATTCGCTTGGAAGGGAAAAGAGAAGAGAAGAGTTGACGAGGTTACGTCAACAACACAGAGCGTTCGCGACGGAGGACACGTTGCGAACGTCAGACGAGGGTGGGCCTTGCCTTGCGCCTTGCCCGCGCGACAGAGATGACGCACGACAATCGCGAGAGGTTGCAAAACATCTGCAAATCCGCGGGGATGTTTGTCAATCTCGAACCGGGACATCTCTCGAATGTCTGGGACTCGAGCGATTGTCGACCACACCGGCGACACGAGACGACGAACGGGACCAACGAAGGTTGCACACGTACCTGCTGCGACGTCACCTTACGTCCCGACGTTGGCTGTCATCCGGACCAGAATCCCAAGTAGAAGACGCATTTTATTCCGCGGGATGCTTACAGCTGAGCCGCGCCATTCGGGCGATTCACAACGGTTGACGAAGCCACCGAGAGAGAGCCAACGCGAGAATCCACCTCTCTCTCTCACTCTCTCTCTTTCTCGCCTTTTCCACGGTTTAGCTTCTCGCTCGCTCGCCCCGTGTTTTTCCCTCTTTCTCACTCCCTCTCCGTCTCTCTTCCTCGTTCTGTCGCGCTCACTATTCTCCGGCGGCACGCGCCGTTCTCGCGACGACAACGACGACGACGAGGACAGAAATTCGACTGGCGATCCTACTACCTCCTCGGCGCGTTTGCTTGCTCGCGGCGACGACGTGTGTCCTTCTCGATCCGCGGACCGCCAACAACGGTACAGGCACCTTGGTTCTATCGCCGCGGGATTATCGATTATTGTGATTGTTAAATCGTCGCGCCGTGAAACGTGCGACGGTGATCCGAAATCAGCCGGAGGATACTCTCGCGCCCCGAGTGGCAACAGGAAGAGCGTGCACAAGCGTGAAGGGAAGGGCGAGAGCGGTTAACACGGCGTCAGCCGCTTCGAAGAGCGTCGAGACGGGGCGCGAGCTGTCAGAAGGCAGGGAGAGAGAAAGAGCGAGAGGTCCGTTAAGTACGGAAGATACATAGAAAGTATAGTTACGTGGAGATTCGCGGATCGCGGCTTTCTTCGTTTCAGCTGGGTGGCGCGCAGTGTTCCGCGCGTTATGGCGACTTAGCGTTTTGTTGCGAGTTCGTCAACCGCATATTTTCCCATCGTAACATTGTCTTGAAGACGAGAGCGCAGATTAATTTCGCGGTGTTTAAGAAACTATTCGATTCTTCGACACCCGAAGAAACGTGTTTCCGCATGGCCAGCTTACGTATGTGTTGCGTATTGTATTTGTAACGATAATTCGTGCAGTCCGAAAAAAAGGTGAGTACTTGTATATACGTGCGTCATCTTCTGTCCGAGAGAATATAACTCTTGAATAATTAAACGAAATTTGTTATCGTACGTATTTCTAAATATGTTTTTTTTATAATAACTTTCTGTTCGTTTCGCAGGTGAGAAGTGTGTGTGTGTGTACATATACACAAAACATAAACACGCCGTGTTGTCAAGATGGATCCACCGTGCGACTGGCAGATGAGCAAGCAGACTCTTATGGAACGTGGTCGGTATCTGTTAGAAACTGGACTGTGGTCAGATTGTCAGTTTATTGTAGGACAAGAACCTCAGCAACAAATACTCAAAGGTCACAAGCTATTCTTAGCAATGAACAGTCCAGTATTTGAGACTATGTTCTTTGGAGGCATGGCTGAAAAGAATGAACCAATAGCGATAAAAGATGTTCAGCCTGAAGTATTCAAAGCTCTGTTGGAATATATATATACAAACAATGTGATGCTGAGCTCTGTTGAATTTGCTTGTGAATTAGGTTACTGTGCTAAGAAGTTCATGATACCATTGTTACTCACACAATGCAGGAAATATCTATGGTCGAATCTCTCCGTGGTGGTAGAATCTCTCACTGAAGAAAGCTTGCAAGATATATGAATTTGCCAAGCTCTCTGAGGAGCCTCTACTGATGGAAAAATACATGCGGATCGTATGCTCAAAAATAGATGAAGCATTGAAGGAATCCAGCTGGAAAGAAGTAGAGTTAGGTACAGTTCTCACACCCTCTTATTAAAAGTGTCATAAATGTAACACTTTTAATAAGGGGGTGTTGTTTTGCAATCAATGGGTTCTTAGGGTTAACTGAAAAACTTTATTGTATTATATCTTTAATGTGCACAGTAGCCAACAGTTAGACTTTTTATGGCACTTATCTTCTTCCTTTGTTGCTACGTGATCTTTTTGTATCACACATCCTCTATTGTTCTCTTATCATGCATGCTTGTGTCTTTTATATAACTTTTTGTATTTGCCTAATAAATTTGACACATCGAATGTAATACATCCCATCTTTATTTTGCAACCGTTCTCATTTGATAGAGCTTGGCACTCAAACACCATTAGAGTTACCGATTTTATCTTTGTTTCACATAGATACTAAATTTGTTTCTTAATAGATAAAAACTATAGATAAACCTATATAATAGACATAAACATTGTATATTTTCTAACAAAGTAAGTTGTATCAACTAATGTGAAGTTTTCCATTGGATTTTTTTCTTCTCTAGTTGCCCAGAAGGTCCTATTTGCCAAATATGTATGGCAACAAAGTGAATAGTAGTCTGTGTTCTGATTTTGACGGAGAGTTCAACGGTGCATTACGCTTTTCGTCGATCGTAAGCTTGGACGCAAGACGAAATATGATCAAAGAATTCTAAGAATTTGCCGATTTCCTCATCTTCTTCAGGGGTGTTTATGCGCGATGGACCTAAACATTATTGCCTCAGATCGGTTGTTCAATCAACGAAGTGTTTGATAGACTGTTCCATCACGTTCATAGTGGATAAAATTTATTTGTGCGGTGGGCGTGCAAGTGCCTTTGCAAATCGTCATGGTAAGCTATATATAAGAGCCATTAAGTTAATTATCTGATTACTGGTTCTTCACATTAATATTCGACACGTTTTTAAATTATCGTTTACAATTTTTCTTTTATAGAGACTTTGTTTTGAACACGCTTTACAAAATAGAATTTGATCTATAAAAATTTCTACACTTTTCTCTCTACATTGATAAAATACATAAAAAAGAACACACTTTTGTTATTTGTTCTGTATATTGTGGCACACACTTTTGTTCTTTATTAAAAACATATATGTATATATATGTGTAACAAATATTCTATTACACATATACACATAATACATATTAATATAAGCTCTATCACATTCATTAAATCTCTTCAAAAAAACATCAAACTTGTAAGCATAACGTTTGTTTTTAATAAATAAGTTTTATAATTTATTTATAATGTATTTATAATTTATTTATAATTTATTTCACTTAATCTCATACGTCGTTTAACTAAGTGTCTCTCCGTCTCAATTTTATCACATTTTTAGCGCTGAGAGCTGTCAGAAAGAGGGGAGAGAAAAAATACGAGACGTCCGTTAAGTGTAGAAAATATATAAGAATAAGAAGTGTAGTTACGGGAGATTTGCAAATCTCAACTTCTTTCATTTCAATTAGATAGCGTTCAGTGTTTCGCATTATGGTCAGTGATGAAGGATCGAGCCCGCAACAACGATCGTCACGGACGACGATTCTTGCTTGTGTGCGTGTCCCCACCGCTTCAATACTCTCGTTGCTGCGGGCCAAAGATGTTAGTTTTGAGACGTTTGCAGCATGCTATAGCGATGGAAGGGATGTGCACAAAGCAGCGAGTAAATGCTTGCTGATGTGCGCATCCCCCACTTGCTGCTGCATGCTGCAAGCGTATCAGAACTGACATCTCTGCTGCGGGCTCGATCTTTCGTTACTAATTATGACCACGTGGTTTGTTGCGAGTTTGTCAACCGCAATATAACCGTATTTTCTCATTGTAGCACTGTTTTGAAGACGAAAGCGCAAATAATTTCCGCGGTGTTTAAGAGGCTCTACGATTCTTCGGCACTCAAAGGAACGTGTTTCTGCCTGGCCAATCTATGTATGTGTTGCGCATTGTATTTATAACAATAATTCGAGCAGTCCGAAAAAAGGTGAGTACTTTATATATATACGTCCACGTGCGTATCTTCCGCCCTTCCGTACGCGCGCCGCGCGCGAGTATAGTTCTTGAATAATTAAACGAAATTTGTTATCGTATACGCGAAAATTGTTATCATACGTATTTCCAAATATGCTCTAATAACTCTGTTCCTTACGCAGTTGAGAAGTTTTTGTATACATATCGTAAACTCACCGTGTTGACAAGATGGATCCACTGTGCGACTGGCAGACGAAAGTGCAAAATGTTATAAAACGCTCTGAGTTTCTTTTCGGAACTGGATTGTGGTCAGATTGTCAGTTTATTGTAGGACAAGAATCCCAGCAGCAAATATTCAAAGGTCACAAGGTATTCTTAGCAATGACCAGTCCAGTATTTGAGGCTATGTTCTTTGGTAGCATGGCTGAAAAGAATGATCCAATACCAATAACGGATGTTCAGCCTAGAGCATTCAGAGCTTTGTTGGAATATATATATACAAACGAAGTGAAGCTGTGGTCAGTTGGATTGGCTTGTGATTTATATTACTGTGCTAAAAAGTACATGATACCATTCTTAGTGAAACAATCCAAGGACTTTCTGTTGTTACAACTCTCGTCACAGAACACTTGCAAGATATATGAACATGCTAAGCTGTGTGAGGATCATCTACTGATGAAAAAATGCATGCATATCATACGCTCAAGAACAGATGAAGTATTGAATGAATCCAGCTGGGAAGATGTAGAGTTAGATACAGTCCTCACAGTGTTGGAACAGAACAATTTGAAACTAAGTTCAGAATTAAATTTATTTAATGCTGTGGAACGATGGGCAAAGTCAGAATGTAGGAGAAAAAATCTTGATCCAAAAAATGGGAGTTCATTGAAGTCTGTTATTGGAAATGCACTCTCTAAGATCAGATTTTTGGATTTAAATGTACATGAATTTGCAAATGGTCCTGCTATATCTCCTTTACTCACACAGAACGAATCGTTTGCTATTATAATGAATATATGTTCTAACAAAAAAATACCCATGCCCGAAGGTTTTTCTACTAACATAAATAGTAGGTGGAACTCTACAATACGTCGTATTAATTGTGATAACTGTACTTGTCAGTGTAAAAGATGTTACTTTAATAGGACAGGGCATATATATGATTCTGATAGTTAACTAAATAACTTTTTCGTACTGTACTTTTAATATGCACAGTAGCCAACAGTTCGACTTTGTAAAGCACTTATTCTTATCTTTTATTGTTATGTTAATCTTTTTCTATCATATTTTCTATTGTTCTTCTAATCATGCATGTTTCTGTCTTTATATAACTTTTATATTTGCTTAATAAATTTTTTTTTACACGTTAATTGTAATACGTCACTTTATTTTGCAACCATCCTCATTCGATAGAGCTTAGCAATCAAACAATGTATCGATTTTATTTCTACTGCACGAAATGCTAATTTTTTGTCGTAATAGATACAACCTATAGATATAACTATTATAATAAATATAATAGACATTAAACACACTTGTATATTTTCTAACAAAGTAAGTTGTATCAACTAGTGTGTAGTTTCTCATTGGATTTCTCTTTTTTCCAGTTGCTCGAAAGGATCTGTTTTCCAAATACGTATGACAACAAAATTAATAATAGTAATCTGTGTTTTGACTTGATGGACACTCTAATGGTGCGTTACGTTTTTCGCCGATCGTAAATTCGGACGCAGGACAAAATACGATCAAAGATTCTAAGAATTTGTCGATTTCCTCTTCTTTTTTAGAGGTGTTTATGCGCGATAGGCCTAAACATTATTGTCTCAGATCGGACGTTCGATAAACGAAGTGTCTGATCACAAAAGTGGACTGTTCCGTCACGTTCAGAGTGGATAAAAACATTTGTGTGGTGGGTATACAAGTGCCTACGCAAAAGCCCATTAGGCTAATTTGTTTAATGGTTCTTCCTATTTATTATTTAATATTCGTTTGACAGGGAAATAACTTCGCCCAGTCGTTGGACGCCGATATGTCTTACACCGAAATTTTGTACGCCTATTTGCTGAATTGTGACGGCGCACGTTTGACGTACACACACTTCACCACTAAAGTGAATTTCGTTAATCTCGTGGAAATTTCTTTTAATCGACCAGTTTACATTCAGAAGCATTAAGGTTCGTCATTGCAATACAGAGGTTTTCTCATATTTCGTCGCCAAATTCATTAACTGTTCTCATTTTTCGATTTTAAAATCTCGATTGCTTGCAAATACAATTCTGTTCTATGTTGCTTGTTATAAAAATAATTTTCTATGAACAGGTTTATTGAGTTGGGGTGTGGTGTTTAACAAGGCCGGATGGTANCCNGTAGGAGTTTGCGCTCAAAACATGTCCTGTGATAATGTGTATTTCTCGTTTGGAGTTGGTAATACAGCACACGCAGTTCGTGACGGTCTTATTCGATCTAATAGTTTTCACGTATCATTAATTAATATCTGATGTCTATAGCTAACAAGGAAGGTTTTCGAAAATCTGAAAAACTATCCGATCTTTGCAAAAGCGTGTAAAAAAAGTAAAAAATATTAAATCTCTATAAAAGAAACCAAACTTGTAAACATAATGTTTGATTTTAATAAATAAGTTTTTGTTTAAACTAGCACAACACAGGCGCGCGCTACGCGCACGCTATTGTTATTTTTATTTAACGTGTTGTCAGTGAACACAATCTGTCATACACATACGCATATATGTATATATATATATATATATACCGTAATCACGTGACCGAAGTCAGTAACACCGCCGAGGTCAGTGACTTTACCGCAGTCACGTGACCGAAGTCATTGACCCTGCCAAGGCCGCGCGCCCGCGGTCAGTGACCCCGCCCCCACCAAGGCCGCGCGGCCGAGGTCAGTGACATTACTCTGTAGTACGCGCACTTCTTGGTACACATGTCTTTTTTAATAAAGGAAAAGTCGTACGTTGTTTAACTAAGTGTCTCACTATCTCAGTTTTCATTGCATCCTTTTAGCGCTGACAGCTGTCAGAAAGCAGGAAGAGAAAAAGAGCGAGAGATTAAGTACAAAAGATAGTGTAGAAAGTGTAGTTACGTAAAGATTCGCAGATCGCAACTTTCTTCATTTCATTTCTAGGTGGCGCGCAGTGTCTTGCAGTATGGCGACGCGTTTTGATGCGAGGTTGTGAACCGCAAATCTTCCTATCGTAGCGTTGTTTTGAAGACAAAAGCGCAAGTAATTTCCGGTGTTTAAGAGACTTTCGATTCTTCGGCAATCAAACGTTTGTAAGACTTTGCAGCGCGCGCGCACCTTGCGATTCTCTGTCGCGTTCTCTTTACGTGCCCCAGGAACGTGTTTCTGCATGGCCAGCCTACGTATGTGTTGCGCATTGTATTTATAGCGATAACTCGTGCAGTCCGAAAATAGGTGAGTACTTATATACGTCCACGTGCGTCATCTTTGCGGACCCTCCGTCCGAGTGTAATTCTTGAATAATTAAACGAAATTTGTTATTGTACATACTTGTACGTATTTCTAAATATGTTCTTTTTAGTAACTCTTTGTTCGTTTCGCAGTTAAGAAGTGTGTGTATACATATACGCAAACATAAACACGCCGTGTTTTCAAGATGGGTCCACCTTGCGATTGGCAGATAAGCAAGCAAAATTTTGAGGAACGTGGTCAGTATCTGTTAGAAACTGGACTGTGGTCAGATTGTCAGTTTATTGTAGGACAAGAACCGCAGCAGCAAACTCTCAAAGGTCACAAGCTATTCTTAGCAATGACCAGTCCAGTATTTGAGGCTATGTTCTTTGGTGGCATGGCTGAAAAGAATGATCCAATACCAATAAAAGATGTTCAGCCCGAAGCATTTAAGGCTCTGTTGGAATATATATATACAGACAAGGTGATGCTGAGCTCGTTTGAATTGGCTTGCGAATTATGTTACTGTGCTAAAAAGTACATGATACCGCCATTGGTAGAAAAATGCACGAAATATCTATGGTCGGATCTTTCGCCGAAGAAAGCTTGCAGGGCGTTCGAATTTGCCAAGCTCTTTGAGGAGCCTGTACTGACGGACAAGTGTATGCAGATCATACGGTCAAAAACAGATGAAGTATTGAATGAATCCAGCTGGGAAGACATAGAGTTAGATACAGTTCTCACAGTGTTGGAACAAGATGAGTTGCAAATAAATTCAGAAGTAGATTTATTCAATGCGGTGGAACGATGGGCAAAGTCAGAATGTGGAAGAAAAAATCTTGACCCAACAAATGGAAATGCATTGAAATCTGTTATTGGAAATGCACTCTCTAAGATAAGATTTTTGAGTTTGAACGCACACGAATTTGCAGATGGTCCTGGCGGATCTCCTCTACTCACACAGGACGAATCGTTTGCGATATTAATGAACATATTATGTTCCGGCAACAAAACACCCATGCCCGAAGGTTTTTCTACTAATATGAATAGTAGGGCAAAGTCAGTTTCTTCAGTAAATGTACGTCGTATAAGAAAACTACAGTGTAATAGTGTTCCTTGTATGAATTGTCGTATAGGATTTCGGTGCATCATGAAAACTCCTTTGTAACTAAATAACTTAATTTTTTATCGCATATTTAATGTGCACAATAGCCAACAGTTAGACTCTTTATGACATTTATCCTCTTTTTTTTTTATCGCTACGTGATCTTTTTGAATCGCATGTTTTCTATTATTTTCCTGTCATGTATGCTTGTGTCTTTATATAACTCTTTGGTTTTATCTAATAAATTGACACGTCAACTGTATAAATCCCACTCTTTATTTTACAACCATCCTTATTAGATAAAGCTTGGCGTTCAAACAGTGCATGAGTTATCGATTTTATCTCTGCTTCACAAGATACTAAATTTTTTTCTTACTAAATAAAAACTGTATAAACAATATTTTTTTTACGAATGTGAGTTGTCTTAGCTAGTGTGTGAGTTCTCATTAGATTTCTTTCTTTTTTAGTTGCCCAAAAGGCCTTGTTTACCAAATATCTATGGCAACAAAATGAATAATAGTAGTCTGTGTTCTGATTTTGATGGAGAGTCCAATGGTGCGTTACGTTTTTCGCCGATCGTAAACTCAGACGCAGGACGAAATATGATCAAAGATTCTAGGAATCTAGATCTTAGGAATTTGCCGAATTCTTCGTCTTCTTCAGGAGTGTTTATGCGCGATGGGCCTAAATATTATTGCCTCAGATCGGTCGTTCAACAAACGGATTGTCTGAACACAAACGTGATGGACTGTTCCGTCACATTCAGCGTGGATAAAAATATTTGTGTGGTGGGTGTGCAAGTGCCTACGCAAATCGTCACGGTAAGCTATAAATATACGAGCCATTAGGCTAATTGTCTGTTTGCTGCTTCTTCATACTTAATATTTAATATTCGTTTTTTTGATAGGGAGGCAACTTCGCTCAGTCGTTGGACGCCGATATGTCTTACACCGAAATCTTGTACGCCCATTTGCTGGATTGTGACGGCGCACGTTTGACGTACACACACTTTACCACTAAAGCAAATTTCGGCAATCTCGTGGAAATTTCTTTTAATCGACCAGTTTACATTCAGAAGCATAAGGTTCGTCATTGCAATATAGTTTTTAAACAATTATGACTTAAGGCTCGTGAAATTACCAACAAGATATGTATAAGGCCTTACGAGCCATTCTCAAGATGTTTTGAGTAGAAACTTGTACGTGTATATATATACATACACATGTAACGAATTCAACTTGTAAATTTTTACAAGTGAGTGTTTTTTGAGTTGAAAACTCAAATCTTAAAATCATACGGGATGCNAGATTTGCATCTCACATATGACAGACCCCGGATACCCCCCTAACTAATTTTAAAATTTTGCGAAAAAAACTCCTCGGCCAGGAGTCGAACCTGGAATCTCCGGCTTTCCGTGCCATCGTCTTCCCTGTTAGGCCATCGAGGCACTTGGAGTTAGTTTCGCAATATACATATATCAAAGATGGTCTGATGAATGTTGTTTAACGCATTCTTCAGCCAGCGTAATTTTAAACAATTATGACTTAAGGCTCGTGAAATTACCAACAAGATATGTATAAGGCCTTTTTTTCGCAAAATTTTAAAATTAGTTAGGGAGGTATCCGAGGTCTGTCATATGTGAGATGCAAATCTGGCATCCCGTATGATTTTAAGAATTGAGTTTTCAACTCAAAAAACACTCACTTGTAAAAATTTACAAGTTGAATTCGTTACATGTGTATGTATATATATACACGTACAAGTTTCTACTCAAAACATCTTGAGAATGGCTCGTAAGGCCTTATACATATCTTGTTAATATAGTTTTTCTCATGTTGCGTCGCCAAAAACTATCAACTCGCATCTTGTTCTCATTTTTCGATTTTAAAATCTCGATTGCTCGCAAATACAATTCTGTTCTATGTCGATTGTTATAAAAATAATTTTCTATGAACAGGTTTATCGAGTTGGTGTGGTGTTTAACAAGGCCGGATGGTACCCTGTAGGAGTTTGCGCTCAAAACATGTCCTGTGATAATGTGTATTTCTCGTTTGGAGTTGGTAATACAGCACACGCAGTTCGTGACGGTCTTATTCGATCTATAGTTTTCACGTATCACTAATACCTGATGTCGATAGCTAACAAGGAAGGTTCCCGAAAATCTGAAAAACAATCCTATCTACGCAAAAGCGTGTAATGAAAGCGTTTATGTAATAAAATTAGTTAAATTTCACAATCATTTTGACAAAAATATTGTGTAAAAATTTATGTTAAAATAACATAAAGATGATAAACTGAAATTTTGTATTTGACACGGTTTCAAATTATCCTCAACGAAGTATCTTTTATTTTTAAATTTTTTCCCAAAGATATTCTTTGTTCTTCATTTCTAGTTTTTCGAGTTCATCGTTGCCCTTTTTTGCAATATCTATCGATTCTTTTTACGACTTAATAGTTCGAGAAATTGAAAAATTCAACAATTTGACATTTGTGTATGAGATGAAAAGGAGTCCAGTCAAGAAATAAAGAGTTCAATATATGTGATTAAAGATCTCTAAATCATGTTAAAATTCTGCAAAGTTTTGTATTAGTTTTATTTTTCCAGTTCTCTCCAACCTTCCTTGAGGCGAAATCTTGTACGTATATATTATGACAAGTACGATTTCTGACGAGAATCTACTTTTGTGTTGTATATTACAATAATACACTATTTTAATTTTTAAGCGCACGTCTTTCATTGTGTATAAATATTAAAACTGCTTTAATAGTACAAATATACTCATCGATTCTAACATGATTTTTGTTTTACTCCGTACAGATATTCTTGTTTAACTGGTACAGTGATGTTTATTGTCCAAAAAAAGAGTTAGAAATTTTACTTTTAAATAAGTACTTTATTAAATCTTCATGCACATGTACGTATATTTTTGTGTGATTTGATTTTTACACATCATGATCAGTTCCTACGAAAATCCATGTAAAAAACAAATTTACTTAAAGAAAGTTATAATACTGTTCCGTATCCCATTGTTTCAACAAAATCTAGTATAAGCGAGAGTTTTAAAACGAGAGATTTATAATAGATATATCATATTTTTAATATTTTTTTCTACATGGTTTTGTGATGTTTTTGACAAATACGGCGTCTAAACACGCTTTACAAAATAGAATTCAGTCTATATAAAGTTTCTATTCTTTTCTACATTGGTAAAATACATAAAAAAGAACACGCTTTTGTTATTTGTTCCATATATTGTGGCACACACTTTTGTTCTCTATTAAAAACGAATATATAAAAAATATTTCATTACACATATACACACATTGTACGTATTAATATGAGCATTATAACATTCATTAAATCTCTATAAAAAAAAAATAAAAAAAATAAAAAAAAACAAACTTTTTGTAAGCATAACGTTTGTTTTTTTTATAAATACGTTTTTTTATAAATAAGTGGTTTTTATAATTTATTTCATTTAGTCTCATACGTCGTTTAAAAATGTATCTTATGTCTTTAACTTCTAAGAATTAAGTCTTCATTGAATAATTCTTACGTTTTATGTACAATAAAATCCCAGGTGTCTCTCCATCTCAATTTTATCACATCCTTAGCGCTTAGAGCCGACGTCCCGTAACTAAGTACAATGAACTTCTTGAACACATAACAGACAAACAGCATCCAAATGATGACACCACATGTGAGAATGTACGATGAAATGTTTAATGGACGATGAGCGCTGAAAAATAGAAGAAATCCCAGAAATATAATTTATTAAAATTTTATTTTACACAATATAGAGATCGTGCGATTTCTATTGTGCCAGGTGTCGGTTTTATTAAATCGAAAACATACCTAATTAAATAATACAGATGATCAATCGTAGCGGCCGTCAATAGGACTTTGAAAATAAAAGCTGGCAAATAATGATGCAGAAATAAAGTGCGTTCGACGAACAAGAAGGGCAAGAAATGAAGAAAATATCCCGCTAACAACACGTAAGCGTTGTTGACAAATTTCTGCCATTCTTCCTCGGTAATATCGATGCACTTTCTTCTTCTTCTCATCAAGTAAAATATCAGCAGCGCCGAATACACGATTATTGAAACAGTGCCGGAATACCAAATCACGATGTTTCCTAAAAGATGTACTTGCGCCTGAAACAGTGTAACAAACTCAATTAAATCCATTTCACTAACAAATTCCAAAATAATGAAGAATAACCGTAATTAATTATTTTTTTTCGATTTACATTGCTGTTGTTGGACACCCAGTACGCGATTCCTCGAGACATCAGCGGCCACTCGAGAGGTCCGCTGGAATACATGTGGCTGTTTTGACTTTCCTGGCCGCCGAACAACATTTTGACTTGCAGTTCCGCAAACTTCTCCCAAAAGCTCAACGCGGTCGCCTGCAGCGGTATCATCTCCGCGCTAATCAGCTCCCGTTCTCGTTGCTTCTGATCCTCACTCTTGGTGTATCGATGCTCCTCGACATTCCAGATGGAATTGGTCTGGTCAACCAACCGATCCGCCACGACCTCGTGCTGATTGAAGCCCCAGTCGGGCAGTTGCCTGCCGCTGAACTTCAACGCAAACTCCGCGCCGTTTGCGTGCACGTGTATCAACCGCACTTGGCTCTGTATCGCGTGCCACGCGTCGCCAGAGTGATCCCTGTTCGTGATCTCCACTCGCCACAGATTCTGCGCCGGCATCGACACGTTGTAGTCAATGTAGCAGGAAACCTCCTGGCTCTGCGGCGTCATCGGAGCCGCGACGTCGTGCGAATTCAACGCTCTGCTAGTGATCCCGTGTACCAGTTGAATCACGTCGCCGTGTCGGATGGGCTCGCTGGGCTTCGTCACTACCAGATCGTTTTTGTCCGGCCTTTTGACGATCCACCAGTTGTTGACGTCCTTAAACGAGTAACAGGTGACTTGCTGTTGATGAGAACTACCTCGGCCGTCGGGGTATCGCAGCGGATACATGTGATTGTGACTGTGCAGCCAGCAGGCTCTGCCGTACGTGTGCCGGAGAGTGATCTGCGAGCCGTGCGTCACTTCCAGAGGCTGTCCCTTCGTGATGCTCGCAAGTCCACCTTCCAGACTCGCTTGGAACGCGCTCGTCATCACCGAATCGTGCGGTCCTGCCTTCGAAAGTATCGCCAGATGTACGTAAAAGATGCTCAGATACACGGTGGCCGTAACGCTGATCAACACAACGAGCCTCATCAGCAGATGCAGCCACAACATCGCGCTCGACAGGGTTTTTCTCGGCAGCAACGACCAGTAATCGCGAGCGATTAGGAAGAGCGCGAGAAGCATGGAATAAAATCCGACGTACTTCACGCTGCAAGATAAAAGTTGCGATCGTATACGCAAATTTGATCGGGAACGAGAACAGCGACGAGATACGTACCATAAGGCGCACGTTAAGTTCACGGTGCCGAGTGTCAGCCATATCCACCAGGACGCGGACGTCGGTCGGTCCATAACTTTCCGAAACTTAACGATGCACAACAGTCCGAGCAGCGAGAATTGTATCAACATGCTTTCCATCAATATAAATCTCGATTGTGTCAGCAAAGCATTGTCTGAAACACAATACTATTTATATCAATACAACATATCCGTACAACGCGTGAAATAGAAGCACGAAGATATCAATAGCGTCAATAAACACAATAATATAATAAATATTATACAATTATCGTATACATACACAAACAATTTCATTATTGAAATTATATAAAATTACACATTTTTTTTTCTCTATAAATTTCTCTATTCAAAGGATTAATGAAACAGCTGCGAACGGTCTGCTTTTCGCGATCTCTCGTGCAATGCGCTTTCTAATCTCACAAAGTGCCTACCGAATAACAATAGGATTCCGCCGATTGCCGCGGCCCATTGTCTCAAGCCCAGTTCCAGAACGAGATAGTATCCTGTTGGGATCAGGAGACTGCCGCATATCGCTGGTACCAGACGCAGAGCATACAACGGAATCGCATCGCTGTAAGGACTTCCGATTCTGTCGAACTTGAACTGTCCGTCAAATCCAGCAAGATAAGCTGCCGCGGACACCAGTTGCTTCCCCAGAGGTGGATGGGAATCGAAGAAAAACGTTCTCCTCATGTACAATCCGACGTACTTGCCGTAATGCAACTCGTCGAAGCTGCGGAAAGAAATAATTTATATGTGTAACAAACGTGTTATATTTTCATTCTCGCTTTGATCACGCGCGAGAACGTATACATATTTAAACTTTAAAAGTGCGCATATATTTACACTATACTTCGTGGCTCGTCGAGACGATAGAGGCGAGTACAAACACCCGCAATGAGTAAGACCGCAGCTATCAAATCGATCTCCAAGCTGATTCTGATTCGAGCGGAATTACTGTCGTTCGGTAAAAGCCGTTGCGTCTCCACAAAGTTTGTTGCTGGATTCGCTTTGTTATTTTCTACTGGAGTGTACGAAGCTGCCTGTTCACTCTTCTACAAAAGAGCGTAAATTAACACACATACGTGTGTAGTGTAAAAATAATTAAGTGATATGATAATTAATTATTTCTAGAATTTAAAAATAGAATCTAAAAAAACAATCTACACACTTCAAAACGATAATAAAAATCGACTAACTCTAGTTTGTTTTAAAACTTTAAAAATTCGCGGGCAAATAATTCGCGAGCTACGTAAAAATGCCGCCAAAATGTATTTCGCTTTGCGAAATTTTCTCAACGCGACACCGCGCGCACATTCCGACCATTTTTCACGTCAGAAACTAGATACAGAACCATCCTCACCTCGTTTCTTTGAATCACTTTGGAATGATCCGTCGTTGGATCGGCGTCCTGCGCCGAGTGCGCGCTGCTGTGCCTGTCATCCTGCGGTTTTCCTCGTCTGCGTCGAACTTCCATCGCGCCAAGTATTCGCCGCGAAGACAGTTTGCGCAAGAAACAGACACAGCGCACAGTTTTCGCAACTATCCTTAAAAAAATTTTTTGCGCATACCAGGAAGAAATATATTGCTTCAGTCGGACTATCACACGCGTTATCCTTGAATCGTTTCCTCGAGTAATTTTCTCAGATCAGTATACGTTTTTCGTCGCGTTTCCGGACGCTCAGTCGATTCCGAAGACCGTTCGGCACGTTTGAAGAGAAAATCTATAGGACGAGATCTGACGCGGTCCACGTCAGCGCAGTCTGATACGCCTCCAATGAAGGGTCCTTTTCTCGCAACGTGACCCCCCCATACGGAGATTCTCGCAGATTCTCGGAATTCCTGCGAGACGTTCCTCGGAAGACGGACCCAGGTCAATTACTCGCGTCGATGAGCGCGATCGAACGCGATCGATTGGGAATAGTGACGAGGACCCGTTTGCGAAGTCATCGAGTTTCACGAACACGCGCGAGCTTAGGTTAGCACAAGTTTGACATAACGGTATCGTCTCTAAAGATCCTGTTTCGACAACGGTTCTGCGCATCGCGCGCGCGGCAAGCTTTGTACTTTTGCGCTCGCATCTTTCTCGATCCTTTCGTCACCTGTTGCATTGTTATTGATTTGTTGCAAGCATGGATGTCGACAAGATATCGTGTCCGCTATGCGGCAAGGATTTTGCCTCGTCTGTCATCGAAGCTCACGCCAGCAAATGTTGTTTTCTGAACGAAACCGCGTCGGACAAAGACAAGTGGACCAGTTGGGACAAAATTTTGTTGAGGGACTCTAGTCCAAACAATAGAGGCGGTAAATTGTTGAAAGACTCGAGTCCCAGCAACAGAAGCGGCAAATTGTTAAAAGACTCGAGTCCCAGCAGTAGAAGCGGCAAATTGTTAAAAGACTCGAGTCCCAGCAGTAGAAACAATAAATTGTTGAAAGACTCGAGTCCCAGCAGTAGAAACAATAAATTGTTGAGAGACTCGAGTCCCAGCAGTAGAAACAATAAATTGTTGAAAGACTCGAGTCCCAGCTGTAAAAATATTAATTTGAAATCGGCACATGTGAAACGAGCCAATTCATTAGATTTACCCCAAAAGAGGAAAAGTTCTTTGGATCAGAGTTTTCTGGAAGAGGAAGATCTTAAAGTTGACTTACCAGAAAAAAGTGTAACTATTGTTAGTTTATTTTGTTTCATTTTTAAAAGGTATTTTGATTGAATATGCCACTTTAAAATTGTTTTACTTCAATAAATCAAGTTCAGTTCAATATAAGATATAAAGTAAATCATTTATTGTTTTATATTTTATCTGTATGTAAGTTCTTATATTCCTACATAAGATACAAATTTTACTTACAGACAAACAAAGGATGCAAGAAATTACGTGGAAACGAATGCACGCCTCTTGCAGAACAGATGAGACCCACGTCATTACTGAACTTTGTCGGCCAGAAACACATTCTTGGACCAAATACTATGCTCTCGGAGCTCCTGCAAAAGGGAGAGATTCCCAACATGATTCTCTGGGGTCCGCCTGGATGTGGCAAAGTATTTCGTTGCATGAATCTCTCTAATTTTATCTGCACGAACACACATCTAGAAGATGCGATCGACAATGCCAAACTGGTTATACGAAAAAAAAATTAATAAATTGACAATATTTCCACATGTATGTTCGCTTTCTTACAGACGTCTTTAGCCAACGTAATCGCGCACATGTGCAAGAATGACGCGAGTCGCAAGCTCCGATATGTCAAACTCTCAGCGGCGATGGCTGGCGTTCAGGAGCTGAAGGAAGTCATCAGCATCGCCGCAAATCATGCCAAATTCGCTCAGCGCACAATAGTGTTCATGGACGAGATACACAGGTTCAATAAAACTCAGCAAGATGTGTTTTTGCCGCACGTAGAATCTGGGACCATCACTTTGATCGGCGCGACAACGGAAAATCCTTCATTCAGTTTGAATTGCGCATTGTTGAGTCGGTGCAGAGTGATCGTTCTGCACAAGTTGTCCGTCGCGAATCTGATCTCGATCTTGAGACGCGCAGTAATTTCACTGAAGGGCATAATACACGAGTTTGATAAACGCGAAAGCGATCAAGCGAAAGAAGGTACATCGAGAGAAGATAAGATCAAAATGGAACCATCCCACAACACGAAGTTCATTATAGACGAGCGGACAATAGAGTGGCTGGGTGAGACCTGCGACGGTGATGCGCGAATAGCTCTGGGAGGGTTGGAACTGGCTGTGCGATGCAAGGCGCCGAATGAAGAGGAATTATTGAGCGTCGGTCCGGCCATAATAACGTTGAACGATATCGAGGAAATTTTAAAGAAGACTCACATGTTGTACGATAAGAAGGGCGATCAACATTACGACATGATTTCCGCGTTACACAAGTCGGTCCGAGCCAGCGACGAGAACGCTTCGCTTTACTGGCTGACCAGAATGATATCCGGCGGTGAAGATCCGGTCTATATCGCGCGAAGATTAGTGAGAATGGCCAGCGAAGACATCGGCCTAGCTGATCCGAAAGCTCTCGGTTAGCTGATTAGTAATTCTAGTTGAATTTGAATTTGTGAAATTTTTATTTCAATATCGCGCACTCTCACACGTCATTATATATTATTAATATATTTGTTTCAGGAATAGCGATGCACACAATGCACGGTTGCAAAATGATTGGAATGCCTGAGTGCGATGTTCTCCTGGCGCAATGCACAACGTATCTAGCGAGAGCTCCGAAGTCTAGACTAATGGACAACGCACTTAGAGCTGCACAAAGAGTGGTAGCCGAGCACAAGGGTCCGCAGCCAGGAGTGCCCTTGTACCTGAGAAACGCCCCCACAAGACTCATGAAGGACTTGGGTACGCACACATATAAATTCTTTATATTGTGCAATTTTATTCTCTGATAAAATTCCTTAAATTGAAAATCAATCTTTCAGGACACGGAAAGGGATACAATATGAGGCAGAAAGATGAATCGGGACTGAGTTATTTGCCGGAAGGGCTGGAAAATCTAGATTTCTTCGGAGATAACGATGATACAATGTGAAAGTTTCATGTAATTTTTTTTTCTTTTTTTGTACTGTAGTATATTTTTGTTCTAATATTGCGTTACCACTAGAGAATTAATGCTGTATTTTTTTATTTTGTACTTTATCAGATAGAGAGAGAACTTTTTTCACAGAAGCTTGAGTATCATGAACATTGATGTGTAAGTAAAGTAAAATCGTGATGTAATGTACAGTATATGGATGTATATATGTAAATCTATAAAACTAAAAGCGAACTGTTATCAACACACAATAATACATACAGAGAATATGTATATAAATAGGAAGCATTGGGTTATCGTTGCTCATCGAATACGTTTAAATATTGTATCGATTTCACACAAAAACAAATTGAAGATTCAGTAACAATTATTTGTTCTATTATATGACACAACGTAAAGTTTCAATTCTTCAATCTTTATGAACTCGCACATTTTCTCCAAATTATAGTCTTGTTATTAGCGGGCATGTCTACGATTTCTACTAACAAAATATTGTTGTCCTTGGCCAGCTTTTTCAAGTCTCTCACATCTCTCAGACCCCACGTCGAATTCTCCAGTTTTAAATTCTTATCGAAGATCACGTTACTTTGCGGAGTGATCTGACCATCAAAAGCGTACGGTCCGTATGTGATCAGCAGTCCGTTCGGCTTCAGCAACAGTCCGGCGTTCTTGAACAAACTGATGGTGCACTCGTAAGGCGAGATGTGTATCATGTTCGCGTTATAAATGTAGTCTATGCTGTTTGGCTGGAAGATACCGTAACCCCACTCTTGGTAGTTCGTTGTGACGTCAATGTTCACGGGTCTTTTTATATTTAAGTCTCCGTAAGAATGTGCCTCTATGCTTTCCAGAAGTCGCGATTCTCTTTCTGACGGATAAAACATGACTTGCGGAAAATGCGGCGCAAAGTATGCGATGTGTTGTCCCGAACCGGAAGCTATCTCCAGGAAGATGCCACGTATAACATAGCGTTTTAAAACCTGTAGGATTGGATCCTTGTTGCGCTCCGCCGGAAGATAAACGAGTTTTTTGTTATCCATATTCTTAACACGCAACCTTGAAGAAATTTTAAAATATGGCTTTACTATTACGGCTTTTTTGTTATGGAAAATGTTTGCACAAATGTGCGTGTCTCACCTTCTATTCTCTTCTGCTAGATGCTCGGTCAATTTGTTTATTTCAGTAATTTGTTTACTTTCGAGTCGGTCACCTGATTCTACTGTTTGCGTACCTACAGAAACAGGCATATCCTGAAAAATGGAAAATATTTTTCACAACAACGATACAATTTTTGTGTGAAATAAGATTTATATAAATTTAATAAAAATCGTAAAAAAATTTTCTAAATTTATTAATTGTTACACATGCAAGTGAATTGTAGGTGAAGTTTCATGAATTATTCAATACTTTACAATGAGCTAATACATTTAAGGAACTGTAAGAGAAAGAAAATAACAAGTAACAATTGATTGGATAACGGATAATAAAACAAGTTCAGTGTTAATTTAATGTCTCTACGCACATATTTATTGATAAACATTAGTTTCATTACAAAACTATTTATATGAGATGAATTATAACTTTCATTTCTTTTGTTTATCAAATAAATGACAAATTGTAGAACTATATGTAACAGAGAATACCTGACAACCGTACATCAGCATTGACAGAACGTATCAAAGTAAACACAGTAGGGATAACAGAGACATTAGGACCTTTTTACACCAGCGTGATGTTCATTGCAACAATATGGATATAAATTGTTTTGAGCATATGCACAACGTGCAGCTGATGCGATCTGCCTTGCATTGTTCAGATTAAAACACACAAGCCACAAAAAATTGTTACATTTATTCGATAAAAGTGGCTGCGATGAACATTGCTGTAATGTAAAAAGGTTCTTAGAAAATGGGTAACATGTAACATTTATGAGAGTACAAGTCATTTAACTACTAAACTCTCTCCTACTTTAAACTGATATCACAAGAGGAACATATAATTCAGCATCACAACAAAAAGGAAACTTAATGAGTGCTTGAACACACTTTTTTTTACTGTACAATATATATATGTACACAAGAAGAACACAAGTTGCAAAGATCTACACATTTTATCTACATACATTGTTCGTCGTAAAAGTCCCTGTAGATCGCAATAAATTACAATTGCAGCAGAGTTTTGCTTGTCTCAACTCGGATTTCGGGAGCAGCACCGGTTTTGCCCACTTTGGCACAAGTTGCGCGACGTTGCGGATACGTTCCATATTCACTGTCAGCACAGAAAAATCATTCGCGTGACGTGAACTATAGATTTGCAGTACTAGAAGTGCGTGAATATATTAGAACATAGTTTGCACATACTGCGCATACACACATATACAAATTACCGAGTGACCGACATACCATGAGGCCGACATAACCACGACATGAGGCCGCAAAAGACGAGCCGAGAGCAATCCGATTAAACCGAATCACTGATTTAAGTCAAGCAAAACTCTGTTGTATTTGAAATAATTTAACTACAACTCGATATTTACTAATTAGCTTCAACGTCTCTTTTTATCTGAGCTGTCTCTTTCTTTAGCTGCCTTTTCCTTTCTTTCCAGACTCTTTTTAGATTTCGTCACCTCTGGTATGTACACAGAGTGTCCGGTTTTCTTTAAATGTTCGAACAATTTATTTTTACTAGAAAACTCCAACGAACAAGTGACGCAGCAATGAGCCAAATTATTAACGTCCGCAGTTGAGCTCTTATTTTTCTCTCGCCCCTCTTTCTTCGATCGTTTCTTTGTTTTCTCAGGTTTCACTTTTTCATTAGCAACACTTGCGTCTTCTGTCGTTTCGTTCTCGTTGTCCGCCTCTTCTTGTTGTTCTTCATTCTGCGTCTCTTCGTTACTTCGCTGCTGTTTATTAATCGCGGCCTTCTTCTGCTGTAATTTTTTACGTTGTTTCTTGGACAACCACATCTCCTCGTTAAAGCTTATCGAATCCTCGTCGTCGTCACGTTCCAACGCAAGATCAGGATTCTGAATATTGCGCTTTTTCTTTTTCTTTTTCTTCTGCCGACCCGTCAATGCAATTTCTTCATCCTGATCCGATATTAATTCGTCCTCAGAAGTTAAATCGTCATCTTCATTTTCTACTTTCGCGGGTGGAAACGAAAAGCTTTTCATTTCCGGAACAGCAACTCCTGGTATTCCATTGCTCATCTTATTTGTTGATGGAGAAACTTCCGAGATTTCCTCGTCGTCCGAAACCAGCTCGCCGGGAGATGTTTCTTCATTATCCTCATTGTCCGATTGTCTCGCGTTGCTCTGAGAAGGTGGATTCAGCAAGAAATCAGGCATCTGCGAGTCCGTTGCCAAATTAGGTTTATTATCGAGCGAACCGGTAGTCGAGTTGCTTTCGTCAGAAATTTCCCCAGACTTTTCTTCATCAACATACAAATCCTTCATCATACTAACGTTCTCCTTGTGCTTCTTCGAGTTTTCGTGATTCGTAAAAGCTTTCTGCGTCTTGAAGACTTTATTGCAGGCGATACAGTAGAGAGCGTCGTCGTCTTCAATCGCTTTCTTGTCGTCCGTGCCGAATTCCGCCGCCAAATTCTTCTCGATATTCGTTAGCTCCGCCTCGATGTTCGAAAACTTGGACCAAACCGACTCGGTGTGATTGCGCAGTAACTTCTGCCTCTCCAGCAGATGCGCCTTCTTACGCTCCTCCAATTTTCGCAACGCCGCGGAACGTTTCTCGCGAGCAATTTCGGCCTGTATCTTCGCGTGAGCCTTTACCCTCTTGTCCTTTGCGCGAACGTGGGCGACGAGAGAGCGCACCTGTTCGTTTCTCTCGCGCCTCGCCTTGTCCCGCACTTTCTTGTTTTCTTTCTCGGCCATTCTAAGTATTCGCCGATTCGGCACCGTGCGTATGTCATAGGGATCTAACCAGGCGTATGATTTCTTGGTGCAATAACTCTGCCAGTAAACGTAAAAGTTATGCACCACGTCCTCGTAAGAGCTCTTGGAGTTACCAAAACAGGGAATTTCTTCGTCGGAATCGCCATCTTGGGCGAACTCCGCGTCCTCCGCTGTCAGTTTTTCGAAAACGTTTCGATAGACGGCATAGAAACCCTTTTCATCGTCCCCGTAACCCTTGAAACACGTCTCGGAGAAGTAAGGTGCAAGATTGAGGGAATCGTCCTGATAATCCGTGCCGAGACCGCCTTTCAAAATGCCCTCTCGATGCTGATCGTACCAAGCACGTTCCTGAGGATTGCTCAGTATCTCGTACGCTTGCTGCACAAGCTGGAACTGTTCCTTAGCCTCGTCCGGATTGTCAACATTCTTATCCGGATGCCATTTCAGTGCTAGCTTCCTGTATGATTTTTTTATTTCGTCGTCCGCTGCGTTTCTTGCAACTCCTAATACCTCGTAGTGACACTTCATTGTACCTCGGATACAATTAAACCCAACTCTCCCCTACGAGAGAATTCCTATTGTTTAAGAAAGGTTAAATTTCTATGTAAGCCAAAAAACATAAACACGAATTGAAAAGCGCAAAATAAGTCGCTACGAGACACCGATTTCGCCACAATATTTACACAAGCTCTATTTTTTTTTTTCAAAAAATTTATCCTCGTGTAAAATGTTTTACACCTAAGCTTGTTTACGTACAAACTCACTAATACGTATACACTTAATACGCCAATTTCACAGATACGTGATTGATATCTCTTTAGAGTACAAGTTTCTAATATCTCTTACATCGCGTAAGCCACGTGCAGTTAACTTTTTTAATGATTTACATCTCCCGAAGAAAAAAGAACATATATATGCTTACCTCTAATTATTAAAAACCCTTTTGTTGTTGATAAGATTTGTGCAGTACGCAACTGGCACCGAACAATTCAAATGACAAAATAATCATAGACAGCCTTTTTACTATTATATATCTCAAGTGTGTATTTTAACGGAATTCTCTCTACCATGGTTTGGTGCAGTATTGGCTCAGCGGAACGATTAAAGCTAGTCCATACGCCATTTTATGCGTCGTCTACAATGAGAATTTAAGCTGTAAGGGCGATGTCCCATTGAGCGGAAATCTATAGCGGAACGAAATGTGCGGAACCAGCTCGACCAATCGTAACCATAGAAAAAGCGAAGGAAAGAAAACGGAATGGCTATGATTGGTCGAGCTGGTTCCGCACATTCCGTTCCGCTATATATTTCCGCTCAATGGGACATCGCCCTAAGACTTAAGCTTTAAGAAGGTACAAGGCTCGTTTCCACTATCTACGATTAACTTACCGATCGATTGCGAGTCAATTGAGATTGGCCAATTTAGTCAATCGACCAATATGATTGGCAATTCCAACAAAATAATCGACCGATTAAGTTAATCGGAGATGGTGAAAACGGGTCTTATACCTTCTTAAAGCTTAAGTCTTACGGCTTAATGGGATCCTAAACTGACGGTCGAACTCCGTCAATTTACCGACTGAGTTTACAGCTTTTGGCGTCAGATTGTAGTAATATTTGCTTAATATAAAAAGTTATGCAGTTTGTACGTAGAAAACCAACTGCGTCCCGTTTTCGGAACAACATAAAGAACAATATAGAGCTCTCAGAAATGCGTTTAGAAGCCTAGTATGAATAAATAGTGTGCGTGAATATTTTCAGAACAATATTGGAATACACACACTATTTACTCATCATTTCACGCACACTATTTATTTACACTAACCTTCTAAAAACATTTCTGAGAGCTCTATATTGTTCTTTATGTTGTTCCGAAAACGGGACGCAGTTAGTTTTTTACGTACAAACTGCACAACTTTTTATATTAAAGAATTAGCACTACGATCTGACGCCATACGCTGTAAATTCAGTCGATAAAACAGATTCAGTTTAGGATCCCCTTAAATTCTCATTGTAGACGACGCATTATGTGACTTCTCTCTACAAGCAGAGACAAGACGGAAAAGTGGCCAAGCCTATACGAGATTCTCGCTTTTCCGATCTGTAAGCCAGCGCACTGTTTATAGGTGGTGCACATTGTCAACTACGTAGCCATATCCACGAGCGACCTGTGTCGGTACGTGCGCTATGTCCAAAAGTGGACATGGTTCTATTCCGCGCTATGTCCACAGCATGCGATTCCATTCTGTGCTACGTGCACGAGTTCAAATGGTCACCATCTTCAAATGTGTGAGTAAATTCGCGAGCGTGAATTTTTGATTACTTTTTTGGAATTTAAAATGACCGGTCTCGTGATGAGAAGATGACAAAGGAGAACAGAAAAGGTGATAAGAAATTGCAACTTTCCATACAACATAGATGTGATAAACAAGAAAAGATGTGATAGTCAAGAAAATTATATTATTTTAGCGCGAGCAACATCAGAATTCATAGATTCCACATAGTTGAGCGAATATAAAGGTATGAAAACTATAAAAATTTGCAACTTTTTCACACAATAAAAACGAGAAATGTATAATGGCCATTTGAAGCAAAAAAAAACACTGGTGATAATGTGTGTATGATAGAGACGTTACTTTATTCAAGCAGGTAACATAGAACGTTTTCGGCCTTAGATTAGTTACTTTGATATTTCTAGTTTGTAAACATGTGACTCGATAAGTTTTCAATTCAAGAACATCATATTTATATATATATTGATAAAGGCCTAATCTAAGGCCGAAAACGTTCCTATGTTACCTGCTTGAATAAAGTAACGTCATCTTTTAAACGATAAAATTATTTTTTTTAAGGTAAAATCATCGTTTAAAAAATAAAATCTCATCTTTGTGTGTGTAAGATAATATCATCTTTTAATAATGTGTTTAATTCTCTCTCTCTCTCTCTCTCTCAATCGCTTTCACAAAATATATTTAAAATCAAATGCGTTTGACACCCACACATCACACATTCCGCAAACGTTTAATAACACACAATTTAATAAGAAATATAATTTCTCGGACGGAGTGTGTGCTATATATTTACGTGGAAGGTTGCAGTTCTCGTCTCGTTTAATCTTGTCATATATATCGTAAAGTTAATATCAATTCAATTCTTCTCGGTATACATATATTGATTCGTGTGTTTCTTTTGCGCATTAATCTGGGTTTTACATATTGAAATTTTCTTTTAATCGATTCCTCATTCCGCTGTTTACTTATTTGCGCGTATGATATTACGCATATACACATATGTACGTCTAATAGTCGCACATATACACACATAAATCCGTGAAAACCGGTTGCCTTATTAATCCCGGCATTATCTTATTTATTAAACGGTCGAACAAGCGACAGTGCGAAAAACCATTACTTGTAATTAATGCGCTCACGTAGGGAAAGTAATAACCGCGTGTATCGATTTAGATAAAAATGGAGTGCGAAAATGCGGTTACCCCGAGTTACCTGACTGTTCGGCTGAATATTCGAGCGACAATATTTATCTGGCCGTGCTAACGACAGCGATTATCTCTTCGAGTAATATGATGGGCGGTTAGGACCGGTTACCAGCGATGCCGATCGATGCTAACCTCGATTAATTAAATTTTGTTACTGTATCTTTCTCTCTACAGGGTGGTGTTTCGCGGCTGTTACCCTTTTAAACGACAAAATCCTTGACTGATATCGTATAAAATTTTTTTCCAGCCAGACCGGTGGTGACAAATGTTTTCCAATCTGCGCGAGCAAATATCGAAAACACACTAAAAAAAAAAAAAAAAAAAAGGAAAATAAATTATCGAAATATTTTACGTTAAATGCTAATTTAGGACGAAATAAATAAAAAGAAAAGTATTTTGAACCAGTTTCGATATATTAATTCCGCGAACTGGAATTAATTTTAATATATCATATTTAAAACATCACAATTATCAAAAAATAAATAAATAAATTGGAATCGCGATAAAATAAAAAAAAAAACGAGGGGAAGAGAGTTACTTCGCCTTGAATAATTGATTAAGGCGCTATTTGTCGCTAAGAGAAAATTCGAACTCGTCTGACGATTTTGTAGCGTCACGTTTAGCTGATCGGTCGCCGTGTCATACGATTAGTCGCAGAACGAAATTAATCAGGTCGCACAAAAGCGGTCGTAAACCGCAAGCGAAGCTGCGTACAGAGTGCCGGTGCACTTCTGTTGTCGAGTTTCCAGTTAGTTGCGCGCGCGGAGGGCTGCTCGGGCGATTGTTTGAGCAGTCGCTCGAATTCCGGTGTATCACACAGTCGCCATTCATTCGCGCGCTTCTCTCGCTATCTTCCGATAGCACACACCACGCCACGGCAGTCGTTCTATCTTCCGATAATACACCGCGAATACACACACACAGAGAGAGAGTTCTCGACGCGCTTCCGCATTATATTTTTGCAGGTGTCGCGCACATCCTTGGATTCTCATGCGTTACGTGTGTGACTGCAAAGTATCCGATAAAAATATACTCACGCGCGACTCGCGTTTATTTATTTCAAAATCCATTTGCATTAAACGATAATCCTTCTCCCTCGCCCTCTCTCCTTCTTTCTCTGATTAACCGAATCTTTGATATAATCCATTGAATTTTCACAGCGCGTAAAATGCAACGCTATTATTACGCGGGAATTATAAAGCAGCTGGGATATAATTCATAAAGCGCGTTTAATGTATCGACGTGAAATTTTCACGAACTATTATAATACGCGAGTAACGAGCTCGCGCGCAACTTTTCGAGCGTTGTCGTATCGTTGTTGTCATGTGAATTTTGCGCAAAGGCAGCATATTTGCCAGGAAGTAGGATTTTTTTTTTTCCTCGATATCACGATGTACACAGGTGACACGAAATTATGCAAGCAAAGAAAGGAGAGAGAGAGAGAGAGAGAGAGAGAGAGAGAGAGAGAAAGAGAAAAAGAGAATCGCGTGCTCGGAAACACAGAACGGCGGTCACAGAAGTTTTAGCGATCGCCTTCGTGCTCGCCGTCGTTGCTCCATTCTTCGTTACACACGTGTGTAAATAAAGAGAAAGACCGCGCGTAGTTTATATACTTTGTGACCGTGTTGTACAGAGTTGATGGACATCGTCCGATGGCGCGGACTCGTTTACCATTAGACGCGGCCCCCCGTGTTTGCAACAGCGAGAGAGACCGACTCTCGCGCGCCGCGAATCTCGGCGAACGATAAACCGGCGCGAGAAACTCGAATCTGTGTGTGTGTGTGTGTGTGTGTATGTATGTGTGCACCGGACATTTCAACACTCGTAATTATACACGCCCATCCACGTAGCAAAGAAATTGATTTCTTCGCGGGTAGAATTAAATATTTCCGTTTTATTTCCCGCCCGTCGGAGAGCGGGCGGGCGTAATTTACGAAGCGGACACCGGCGAGTGCGCGCGATATATTTTCTTCGCGCACAAGTCCGGTTATTTTATATTGACAATTTGTCACTTAACGGTGGATTGATACCCGGTTACAAGTTCTCGCTCGATACCATTTCACAGACGATATATATATGTATAATATAGTAACCGTCGTGGTTGCACGTGACATTGAAAATGCGTTTCAAGCGGATCATTTGATAAGATACATCTCTCGTTACACATCGTATACGCAAGATGTATGTATCTCGCGAAAAAATTGGGGAGGATGATTCAAATTGTTATTGCGATTATAAACGCGATCGCTCTTCGATTTTCGTTCGAATTCGCGCGCAACAGATCTGTAGTTTTTTTCGCCGTAATACTCGCAAACAAATATTTTACGCGCAAACAAGCTGTGTATTTGTACAGGAATTTACATATTTGAGTACGCCCGTGCGCAACCCCCGCGTATGTTACACACGTCTTGCGCCGCCTTTGTCTCACAGATGAACCCCAACGAAAATCGTAGACGACCGATTGTATCCGAAGACTCGTGGGGAGAATCCACGTGGCGCTTCGCGAAGACTTCGGGATCGAATTCTTCGGTTCTTCCCAAATCTTGTAGATGACGTAACTATATTAATGTGATATTATGTACATACTGTTAAAAGTTTACAACGATGTGTACTTTGTGTTTAGCGGAATTATATTATGCATGTACATACATATGCATGTGCTTTATGTGCATTTGTATGTACATGCATAATATAATTCCGCTACTCACGCATACGCGCGCGCGCGCATACACACATAGCGTATACACACATCGATAAACTTTTATGCTTAACAATAAGCTTCATATCTGTGTAATAATAGATCAAATAAATATCAGATAATGTTTCATTTGCTAAAGGTATCGGGGGATTTAGCATCGTCTCCATTTCTATTTGCGAAAAGCTTTTTCGGTGAAGCATCGCGTATAAATCCCGTGCAAAACCCGATCGTTAAAATTTGAAGCAAAACGGGAAGATAAATTCGTCGTGCGCGAAGTATCAGTGAATTTTCATCGCACAAAAGCTTGATATCTCGATAATAAATCGTGATTAAGTATTAAAGATTAAACAAATGTTTAATTACATTCACTAAAGGAACGGAACAGATCAAACTATTTTAATTAAAAGAGTTAAAGTTTCACATTTTCTTTGCTTTTTTTAAAATTTTTGTCGTGCTTTATTTAAATAAGATCGATACTGTAAATTAATTATTTCATAGTAATTTTAATCAAGCTCTCTCTCTCTCTCTCTCTCTTTCTCTAAATATGAACAAATTGCATGTATTATTCAAACTTGTCCAACCTACCTGGACGAGTTTGACAAATCTAAATAGCACGTACAGTTTATCTATATTAACAACACCGACACACGTAAAATGATATAGAAGGCTCCGGTTGGAAAAACTCGCATTTAGTTCGTCGTGATTCATAACTTTGCGGTACGATCAAAAAATGCAGCAAAAACCGTTTCGTTGAAAAGTGTGATAAATTTTTTGTCGCACGTGTACGTACAATATTCTTGAGAGAGAGAAGATATATATGGTTATTATTTATTGTACTTAAAGCCGTCTTGTTCTACTTGTTGTTTACAAACTATCTCATTTTCCTTAATTTCTATCTGTCAAGCAAAATGCAACGTTTATAAATTTTCAATAAACTTGTCGAAAATTCAGTCGTGTATTTTAAACTCTCTTCGTTCACACAATGCGATTGACGACACACACATACACGCACACATGACTTGTGTACGTATGGGTCTAGTTCTTCAACGTCTCGTAGATGGCGCTGAGCGGCACGTTGAATTCTCAGCTTTTTATGCGGGCGCTTGCGTACGCCGCGCCAGTCGCGAAACGGCTTTCGCGTTGGCAGTGTGTCTGTTTGTTTGTCCGTCGCGCTGCCTCTCTGTTAAACGTCCTTTTCTTCTCTCTTTCTCTCTCCTCCTGTGTTTTCGTTCGCGTGCACGATCTCCCGTCTACACAACATTTGATATACAAAACCCCGTACGAAACGCAAAACGAGTGACAGCGTTCGACATTCAACCCGGACGATGGACATCCGCGGTCATCCGCGTGACGTTGTCCCGCGGGAATCGCGACGCGCCCGCGCATCGTCGTCGCGTCCGCGTGCTTAACACGGTCGTTTGTTCTCCGCGATCGAGTGACAACTATCGTCGCGAGATAAATATCGACCGGCGTTTCTTCTCTCTCGCAATCTGTTTATCTCGGCTTCTTCTCGCTCGTGGATCGCGCGGATCGACATGGATCATCGTCCGTCGGAGCGGCGACACTCGCGCGATTGTTGACACAGTCGGGAGGACTCTCGGGGGGATCGCACGATATATCCTACACACATATCCTTTTGCGTTCGATCGCCTCGCTCGCCCAGTGTGTGCTTCTCCTCCGTAGAATGGACACTCGCCATCGTAACGACGGCGTTGTCAGCGGCGCGGTGCGCGCATCGATCAACTCGTGGTGAGGAGGCAGTAGGCAACAACCCTTCGGCCGCGAAGCGACGGCAGAACGGAGCGAAGATCAGCCGCTCCTGTTTTTTTTCTTCTTTCGTTTCGCGTCGTGTTGTATCTATACACAAATATAATTGAATAAAAAAACGAAAACAAAACATTTGTTATGGATACTCGCTGCCACTCTCGTCCCCGTGCAATGGCAGCGCGGATCGGCCGCTTCGGCGGTCCACGGCGAGCAACGAGCGACGCGGCCGAGGTTAGCGACGAGTCGCGTCAGTGATCCATCCAAACACACGACATATCGATATATATATATCGCGCGCAGCCGGAGTCGGAGTGCGCGTTAATTGCTGTGCGACGAAAACAAAAGGAGAAGAAGGAGGAGGAGGAGGAGGAGGAGGAACAAAACGTCGCGTGTCGGAGAAGGAAGATCGGTGTTAACGAGATCGTCATCGCGACGACGACCCGAGACGATCCCCGACAATGTGCGAGTGCTGATCGACGTCTCCCTCCCCCCCCCGTATGTGTATGTAACCCCCCGATCTTTTTTCTCTTCCTCTCTTTCCCCTCATCCTTTTATCGTCGTGCGTTTCTCGTCTGTGCGTGAACGTCAACGAAGAGGAGCAAACAACAAGGAGCAACGCGGGACAGCCCTCGGATATATTAATGAAGATGTGCCGTGGATTGATTGATCGGTTGCTCCTGTTAGCGGCGTTCGGAATCACCGTCCAAGGTAAATCCCCGTCGCACATACGAGCGATTGTTTCTTCTCTTCTCTCCTGACCCTTTTTCGTTTCTTCCGCGCCCCATGTCGTTCCCTCTGTCCCCCTGTGTTTGTCTCCGAGTCTCCCTTTCCCTCCCCCTTCCGAAGCGCACGCTTCACGCTTTTACGGTCCAGCGTTCCCCGCGTGTGTACCACTGGCGTAAATAATAATACAAAGGGTGTTCCTCGTTGCAAACGCGACGCAAATTCGGCGACGGCTTCAATCGGCGGCGCATCGCCGATTTGAAAAACGGGAGAATCCCGCGCGCTTTTTTCCCACGCGATTCGCTCGCGTTGTACGAAGGTAACGTACCAGATGCCGAGCGCGCGCGATACGGAAAGCGAATCGAACGATTCGATCACAGCCTCGGCTCTTCTCCGCGGCGGCGGTGAATTCTATTCGCATAAATTGATTTACGCACCCCTTTCGTCCTTTCCTCTCGCGTCCGTCCTTTCCTTCTCTCTCTTTCTCTCTATCTCTCTTCTCCATCTCTCTTCTTTTCCCTCCCTTTTCCTCCCTTCCCCGTTGTTTCGTCGATCGCGTTCCGCCGCCGAATCCGCGCAAATCGAGTTCACGTGTAACGAGGACGCACTTTGCGCCGGGGAAATTCCGGTTACAGTCGACGGCCAAATGGACACACGGGATCGCTCTCTATCTCTCTCTCTTTCTCTCGCGCACGTTCTCGTCACGCTGTCAAATCAAGGGATGCAGAAACGAGAGACGCAAATCATAGAGAACATGATCTCCGTGTAATTATTTGTCAAAGAAAAGTGATTCGTCGACGTCTTTTTTATTCGATTTCGGAGCAGTTCACGACGCGACGACTGGATCAATTCTATCCGTCCGTAATATAGTCAAACATTTGCGCTTTAGATAAAACAGAGACGATAAGATTCACGTGACAGTAAGCAGAAAGTACAAATAAGAGAAAAAAACAAAAGTGATTTATGTCTCGCTTCCAACACAATCATTTACATTTTTTTTTTTTTTTTTTTTTTTTTTTTTTTTTTTAAATGTGCTCTCTGTCTCTCTCACGGTTCATTAATAATAAAACAGAAAGAAATCGAGCGAACGAGAATAATCTGCGCGACGATGAATCGAACTCTTTCATCGCAATTTTCGATGACACACCGCGATATTACACAGTCGCGCGATTTGCGTATTTTTTTTTTCCCCTATAAAATGTCACGATGTGTATATACGTGTATATACGTGAGCGTATCAATTGCGAACCGATCGCGACACACACACACACATACACACACGCGCGCGAACGACATTAAATCGTTTAAACGCGGCGAACGATTACACCGTATCAACAAATTGACCGTTTTTGTCGCACTTTTTTAACGAAGAAAGATGGTTTTTGCAGATTTCGATGCGCTGTATCCGAGTGCGATCTCGTAATTTCTCACCTTTACGTTCTCGTTTGAAGATAACGAGACAAGAATCTCGGAAATAACAATTTTGACAATATTGTATTCCTAATCGTTTTCAATTTTGTCCTTTGCTCTTTCAAAAGTCATTTAAAGCGTCGTTCGTCACTATCTCTACGTTAGTCATGCACAATTTTCTTATCTTTGACTCAGAATTCGTAAAAAAAAAAAAAAACTGAAGTTTCTATCTTCTAATTCGAATTTTTTCATTATTCAGTAAGAAAAGAAACTACAATGACAAACGAGAATCGCGACTTGATTGCAAAATTATCGCGATATCGCGTACGGCGCATCTCAGAATTTAAAAATCATCTTTTGTTACTGTGGGGAAAAAAGTGTTGCCATCAAAGTTGTTAAAAAAAAGAATAGAGAAAGTTTTCGAAGAGATGCGTTTTGTTTTGCATCTGCGCTAATATATATACATACGTATATACAGGGTGTCCCAGAATTGCCGTACAATCTCTCGTAGGCAGGTAGAAGGAGTAAAACTGAGTCAAAAAGTCCTGAACCATTTTTTTCTATTATTTATAATAAAGGAGTAATTATTGAGTAAATCAGGCCAATCAGCGCAGATCTTTAGCCAGACGCACGTCAGTGAGCCGCGCGCCTGGTGTGTGTGAGTGCTCACTGACGTGTGCCCGGCTAAAGGTCTGCGCTGATTGGCCTGATTTACTCAATAATTACTCCTTTATTATAAATAATAGAAAAAAATGGTTCAGGACTTTTCGACTCAGTTTTACTCCTTCTACCTGCCTACGAAAGATTGTACGGCAATTCTGGGACACCCTGTATATAAAACGTTGTATGTATGTGCGAACGTACGAGTATCATTCCGGCTAGAATCAATTCTGTTAACCCTCAATTACTTTGATGAAGGCACATTTGACCTCCCCCAATGAGATAGCTCGTGAGATATCACTTTTATCTTGAACTCTGACTCTCGTTACATATGTATATGTATATATATATTGCCTAAATGATTTTCGCTTTTTACCTCCCACCCCTCTCTCTTCTCCCCCTTTCTTTTTTCGTATGCTTAATTAGCGGACGTAGTATTTCCTTTGAAGATGATACGTGCTTAATTTTGACGAGTTTATTAAATTTCACGTCACTCGATTCTCGCAAAAAGCTTTTTTCGTAATCAGCGCAACGTAAAAAACACTTATTTTACAACCATATATATATATATGTATATATGTATACACGTCCGCGTATATACACGCGTTCGTACATCCGTCCGCGTACACTGATTTCGAAAACAAATCTCTCGGGAGAGAGAGTTCCGCGCGTTCCGAACCGTAAACGTTGAAAATTGCAACATTTCAGTTTTTACAGAGCCATTTTGCCGCATTTACGTTAGTTAAAGTCGGTAGCGGCAGATAATTAAGCTTCAAGCGATGCACAAACAGCATTTGTAAACATTTTTAATGCAAGGATAATTTTTAATGCGAGAAAGACGCGCGACACGCGTTTTCCGTCTACGGTTCAAGGATGGAAAAGCGGATGCTTATATCCCCGCTTCCTCCCTCCCTCCTTCCCTCTCTTCTTTCTCTTCTCGTTTAAATAATCGCACGTCAAATATATATATATATATTTGCCTCGATGTTTCGCGCTCTCTCTCTCTCAATATTTTTCTCTCTCTCTCTTTCTCTCTTTCTCGCACGCGCGCGCTCGCGTTACGTTACATTGCATTTTACACATCACGGAGCCAGCCACCGATACCACCACCGTGAAGGAAAACAAGATTCGACGAATATTAAGGGAAAGTTCCGACGGACGGGTTATTTATTTTAGTAGTTCCCGCGCGGCGTCTAAAAATAGACGACGATATTCTGGACACCGCTGACGGTGCGGGACGGGGAAGGTATATACTTTTTCGGTGCTCTATTTTTGTTTGCGAAGCGATGTTTATCGTTATTCAAGCAAAACTCTCCACGTCTCCATTCTTATGCGCGGCAGCGCCGTATGCGCGCCTCTCTCTCTCTCTCTCTCTCTCTCTCTCCTGTATATATGCGTGCGCGACCGTGTATAAGCGAGCATTTGGTTTTCAAAACATTCCGTATCTCCGCGTTTGTTTTTTTCTCGCTCGAACAAATGCAACTTACTTCCAATCGCGAGCGATCCGCAGTTATTAATAAAATCAATGAAATAGAGATATTTTCGAAAGTGTCGAGTTTTGTTTTAATATTGAAAATTCTCGCGCTCCGTATCGTGAGCGTGCAATAATATTTTTTTCTATCTCGGAGAAATCATTCTTTTTCATTCTCAAGGAACAACAGAGATCGGATGGTCTTGATTGCACAGGAGAATTTTAGAGATTAGAGACGAAGTAATAATAATATTCATTGCGTTCGGTCAACTATTTCCATTTCCTCGAGAAGAAGTATGCGCGACTCTCGGTCTGTGAACGTAGACGTTATATTGATTTCCATATAATTAACGCGCGTGTGCTGAAAATATAAGGGTCGCGATCAAGCGGCACGCGACGATTATGCTGAGGCACGTTAGACAATGTGTAAATGATAAATTAAACTGAGTTTAATCGGTTCTATAATTTCTTTCGTAATTTTGCAATTGTCTCTCTCTCTCTCTCTCTTTCTCTCTTTCTCCCTTCTCGTTCTTCGATCATGCTTTCAGTCCGCTTGCTTCCGCGTTTGGTTTTTTCTTTTATTTTGTCTTTTATTCGCACACGCTTGAAGTGTCGCTCACCTTCGCCTTTTTACTACAAATATTCCGCGGTATAATTGTAGTGTGTGTCGTGTGTTATTAGTTACATTACGTGGCGCCGAGGCGATCGTCGTACTGTTCGGGTTGAAAACGCGTTTTAAATTGCCATTACGGGGACACGGAGGGATTGATCCTTCGCGCTCGCTCGCGCGCGGCGCGATTAATCTCCTTCAATCGCCGTCTCGTCGCGCGTTGGCACAATGCGTGCTGAAGAGAAGAAGAAGAAAAAAAAAAAACCTCGCAGCTTACAACACCAAGAAAAGCCCGTCTCTTGCTTTCGCAGGTGTCACGCTGACGACGCGCGTAAGAAGCTATCCGGGTTCCGCCGACTATTCACGCTCCTTTGCGGATCCTATTCACACACACACACACACGTGTGGTTTTCTCTTCCATAACCTCGCGCGCCATATTTACCGGCTTCCCAAATGGAGAACTCATATAAGCGAGAATGTACAAGTGACAGTTCGGTTAGAACGCGAGTTAAATGCGCAGCTTGTGTAGCTGAGAGACTCACTTTTACGCGCGGGTGAAATTTTCTAACGGTAATTAGACACATATACATATAGCTTGCATCGCGATCGTCGTGAGAGATTATCGACGTTCGCGAGTGTATCTAAAAAAAAAAAAAAATTTCAAGCGTGATACACACGCATTCCTCAAATTGATGCGAATGCGATTGAGCTTGTGGGAACTTATTAAAGTGTCGGAATAACTGACATAAAATGTACGTTTAAATATGATCGAGTGTGATTCAGTTGAATTGCTTGAGCGAAAGAGCAAGAGAAATTTTCCCGGACGCGAATATGGGGGGAACATATATTTTGCATATTTCGAACTTTAAATTGCATTTCCTCTCTCTCTCTCTCTCTCTCTCTCTCTCTCTCTCATTTCCTCTACCTTATAAAATGTATTCGCGTTATTCTCTACTTTTCGTTTCTCTCTCACAGTATATGTGTGTGTGTGTGTACGTGAGGATGTGTTCGCGCGACATATCTATGGTGCATCCGCCTATATCCGCGAACGGGAAAATTTGGCCGACGATATGCGAAAGCGCGGCGAGCGTATCGGCCGGACGATCGCGATATGAAAGACGCCGCGACGTCCGAATTTTCGCGTCGCGCAACTTTACGAGGCATTTTCCCCGGCGCCGAATCGCCGCCGTCGATACTTCGCATCCCCTCGTCGGTGCTCTGCCTTTTACGTCGGGACGACATAAAATACGTTACCGCGCGCGCGTGTGTCGCGTACATTTTTGCCCGTTTTGAAACCCCTCTTCTCAAGCATACTTGCAATGAAAGTGTTTCGCAAACTAGAAACTGCCGTACGTGTGCGTACGCCGGCACTAAGGCGTGGTTGTTCGGCGACCCGCGCGATTCGCAGTGCGCGATGCCCGACGACATTCTTCATATGGTCGCGATAAATCGTCGCCTTCTCTCTCTCTCTCTCTCTCTCTCTCTCTCTCTGTCCGTCTCTAATCACGTCACCGCATTTAGCGTTACATTCAGTAAAGCGTACGAGTTTTTCTGTGAATTCGCGTCTGTCGGAACGTACAAAGAGACTCTGTGACCCGCCGATTTTCAAGTTGCATGTAATTATATTGATGTATTCAATATAATGAATTATTTATCAGAATTCAAATTCCGAAGAGAGGAAGGGAGGAATCTAAATTGTTTTAACTGTTTTAACAAGTATATTCGCAAGAATCTTGAATTTTGTTTGAGAGAGTTCCCAGCTGCGGTAACTCGGGAGCGATTTCCTCTCACAGTTCCGAGCGGAAGTTTCGGTTCCAGGCGAGTCGAATCGCACTTCTACCGAGTCGTCGTCAAACGTTACCGCGGATGTTGCGGCTAACAAGAACGCGTGATGGGAGACAAAGCTCTCTCTCTCTCTCTCTCTCTCTCTCTCTTTGCTTCGTGAACCAGTTCCAACTTTATCGATGCACCCGCACTCCCGGGGTATCGCATACGCGGTTGGCGCAACAAAAACGGCACGCCGATGAATAATTTATGACGAAGACGGTCACCACTAGGTTGCCGGTTGCTGTCTCTTTACTTTCTTTCTCTCTCTGGTGTGCACCCACGTCTTTTTCCCTCCCTCGCTCCCTCGCATCTTTTTCTCTCGCCCGTGTGTGTCGGACGACGCGGACGAACGCGGACGCGCACGAATAATTAATCACCATCTATAGTAGGAATCTAAAGATAGTGTTTCGCGACTGACTGACGTGTACATATGGTCTTTGTCCCGCGGTACTCCGCTCGTAAAAACGGCACGTGGATAATGCCGAGAGTTTTACCGCGCGCGCGAAGACGACGATGACGGCGTACGCGCGCGCGAGGCATCTAAAAAAAGGATATATCTCTCTTCCTCCTTCCATCGTCGTCGCCGTCGTCGGGGTGAAAGTGTTATTTCGCGTAAACACGCCCGCCCATTCTCTCACAATGCTCGCCTACGCCTCTCCTCTTACCCTCTTTCCGTTCGTTGTCTGCGTTCTTTTTTTTTTTTTTTTTTTTGCGCGCGCGCGACGTTGATATCCCGTGATACGTAATTAAGCCGCGTCGAACAGCGTGACAATGTTCGATAAAGCTCGCTCGTTTATACCCTCGACGATCTCGTTCGTTCGTTCGCTTGCTCGCTCGCGCGATTATCGTATTTCAAGATCGTCCGGAGAGTGACATAAAACTGCAAATTCCGCAGCGTCATGAAAGTTTCAATACAATAATAATTTTGTCGAGAAATCTGGTACGCGTCTCGTTAAATATAGTACGTTCCTTGTGTACCGCATCGTATGGGTTAATGACAGACATTATAGATCGATCGAATCTCGTATATGTATATATATATATATATACACACACACACGCACACACGGTCTATAGAAAGTTACATATGTGTATAGATGTATATATAGAATTATAAAGCACCGTGTTCAGTCAGTTGCATTCTCATTGAAGATTAACTCGGTTAGTTAGGTTAGTTAGGTTAGGTTAATAATGGCACGTTTCCGCCGAAATAGGAAATGACAATTGACATGTAATGGAAAATTAGCTCGTTTGTTCAAACAGGAAAATACAATAACATATCAAACTTACATTCGTCGTGTATTCTATTTTTTGCGAATTTATACACAGTCTAAAAAAGAGACGGTCAAAATTAAATTAAAAGATACAATAGCGCGCGACATTTTAAATCTTACTTTAGCACAACACAGGCGCGTGCTACGCGCACGCTATTGTTATTTTTATTTTAACGCTGTTGTGTCAGTGTAACACAATCTGTCACCGCAATATGACAGCTAATATATACGTCTTACAAACCATAAAAAATACACATATGAAAGAAGTCGGAAATAATGCATGAAAATCAAACTCGAAAAATAGAGAGAAGGGGGAGTGAAAAAACAACACGTGACTGTACTTTAGTTACGTGTTTTTCAAAACGTGACTAGAGTAAAGTCATGTGACAGGGAGGAGAGGAAAAACATCACGTGACTTTACTTTAGTCACGTGTCTTTAAAAACGTATTGTTTTTTCATTTTTCCCTGTCACGTGACTTTACTTTAGTCACGTTTCTAAAGACACGTGACTAAAAGTTCAGTACGGTGCCTCTTGATTCGTACGACATGAATCGAGATAAACATCCGAGAAACGTTCAATCAGCGTCGCGAGATAAAAGTGGCAACAATCAATATCGAGAGAATCGTTTGTGATTATTTACACACGCTTTTTCTGGTAGGATTTATTTATATCTTCTCGAAAATGTTTTTATATCAATGCTTTAAAATATATTGCATGTTTTATGACAATACTTTTGGCAACACATAAACTGATTCCAAGTTAGCACTTCGCGACCGAAATCGAAAATAAAACTTATCGAAAATAAAAAACTGCGCGCGAGATTTTATTTTCAAAAACAAAATTATTACTTATTTTTACACCGTCTTTCTTACTCGTCTTAATGTAGTTATGTATACTATATTCTGCACTCTGTTCTTAATTTCGAGATAAGAATTTTAAATTGACGTAATAATAATCGAGAGAAATTGGGATCGCAAAGTTTTTCTCGACGGTTGATAAAAATTGTTCAAAGTTTTTGTCGCGAAACAAAGCGTTCCGACGATTTTATCTAATGAATTAACCGCTCTGATTTTTCATAATTTTGACGAACTCGAAAAAGATCGAGCCAGAAAAAAATATTGACTTTCCTCCGTTTCATCGAATCGAAACGTTTTTACGCGCTGAATCTTTTTTTAAATCGCAAGATGCGCTACCGGGCGATTCGATTGCAAATCTCGCGAAACACCGTGACGACGCCGTGTGCGCGAAACGAGCGCGAGAAAGAGGAGGAGGAGAAGGAGGATAAGGAATAACGGAATGGAAATGGCTATACATACGTTGTCTTTCGCGCGTTCGCGAGAGGAATGTTAGTTACTTCGTCACACTCGCGCCGCGTCGCCGTGTCTTTTCGCGCTATCGCACCTCCTCGGATACCTCCGTCGTCGTATCGAGCACTCGAATAAAATATGCCGCGTGTCGTTAGGATGCATTCTCGCCGCGACCGAGGTCTTTTCTTTCATTCACATTTTTTTTCTTTTTTAATTCTCTTTTTCCTTATCCTTTTTATTCGCGCCATATCCGATGCGGCGACGCGCTCGGCGCTCGTTCGCGTCTCGCCGGCGAGAGAGGAATCCGAATGAAGACTAAAAAGGGCTGATCAGAACTTGCTCGAAGGCCCGTTTCTTCCTACGGAATGACAAGTGACTTTGCGTTATCTTTCGCGGAGCGCGCGACACGTACACGCGCGAAGATACGCGTGTCGTGGCACGCCGGTGAATTCGGGTTTTGGAATTAATCGTAGAGATTATGCGCGCTGCGAGAATCGGGACGGTGTTATGTGTGTGCGACACTCAACATGATCACGAGAGCGTCATATCTGCGTGTGAATCTTTTTGTTCGTGTAAATTTCTTCATTGTCTAGTTGGAGGATAAATTTAATGTAAATTTTCTATAACATATTTTATGCATCTCGCTGTAATAAAAAATTGTTCTAACACCTTCCGTAATTTCACGGAATATTTAGCGGAAAATGTACGCAAATATGTTTTTTTTTTTTTTTGTTTTTTTTTGTTTAACGAACTACGCGATGTTTGATTAGAACGTGCATAAATGTGTGTTCTGTAATTTGTAAGAAGACAAAAAACTCTCGTCCGACCGTGGAGTTAACGGCCTTGACATCGGCGCCGCGACGTGACGTTAAAAAGTTGGCGAAAACGCGATTTTACGGCGGTGGTCGTTAAATAAACTGTTAGTGCAGTCTAGCGAGCGCGCGCACGGTTAAACTTTCCCACCGCAAACACACCTCCCTCGCGTTCTCTCGTTCGGGATTTAATGGGAGAACGAAGGTGACGGACTTTGAAGGGCGCGCCGCCGTCAGACAAGCGCCTGCGGATTTTCCGTTATTTCATACGGTACTACAAAAGCGACGGAGATTCAGGCTCTAACCGTGGAATGTAAAACAGTGTCGGGAAGACTCCGCGCGCGCGCGCTCGCACACACACACACACACACACTCACTCTCTGTTTCTCTCGTGGCTACGACAAATCCGAGAATGTTAAAGCGAATCTTGTCTCCGCCTTGGGCGATGAAGCACCACGTCGTCGTTGTCATGGCAAGGCAAGGAAACGTCCGCCTCGTTTATTTGACGCGCCGCGCCGGTAATTTGATTCATCGCTTTCGTAACGCAATCAGTATTTGCGCCGACAAAAGTCGGAAATGTTACGCGGATGGATTTTCTAAATAAACGCAGAGAGCACAGACCGTCGAACTCTCTATTCTCCGCGGGATGTGTGTGGTACATAGAACAAAAAAAAAAAGAAATCCTTTCTCTTCTATACCGCCCGACGCGCGAGCCGGGCGCGCTATACACACGACGTGGTTTCATAATTTTAATCAACTTTGCATTAAGGCGGACCGCTTGCGCTATACGCCGCTTGAGCAGTAATTTAATTTCGCGCCTAATTTCCGCGATATTTCGCGGCTAATTTTCCGGCGTTTTCAGGCAACAGCCAAGTATCCCCCGAAAATAATTGCGGTGAGAGGGGGGCGCGGAGCTCGCAAATAGCGACGGCGATTTTCCGCAAGCGCGCGCTTTGACTCTCTCTCTCTCTCTCTCTCTCTCTCTCCCTTCTCTTTTTTCTCTCGCGTCAATTAAACCGAATCTTTGGAAAAACGGCGGAGAGAAACGCCGCAAGTATATACTTTCAGGCGGAGAAATTTTCGACGAACCGCGCGCGGCGCGCTGAAAGAAAGCTCTGTCCGAAGCAAAGCGCGCGCGATTAGGACGGCGGAGGGGAGTAGGTGGGAAGAGCGCGGGGTAAAGAGCGCGTATGACACGTATGACACATCAAAGAGACTAATTTAACGAAATGGGGGCTAGGGAGACCGGTGCTGCAACGACGCGACAGGAATCGGCTATTCACCGAGTCCAACAGCTCGCGTTTTGTTGCGGCCGCGTGTAACGACGACGACGATGACGACAACGACGACGACGACGACGACGACGACGACGACGACGTCGAGCGACCGAGAGATCGCAGAAGATCGCGCGCGATATATTGGAACAAAGGAGTTCGTTGTTCGCGCGCTCGCTGCAGGCCTTCCTTCTTCGTTGTCGGACCAAGCGCGCTGAGATGTTTTCTGAACTTCGCCCAACAGCAGCCGCCGCTAGCGTGAGACGCGCTTCTCTCTCTTTCTCTCTCGCTCTCGATCATTCTCCCTCTTATGTCTTATTACGCCGCTACTCTCTTCTGTGTGAGAGGCATTTCCGTCAGAGTAGTTCACCTCCGAAAGGGCGTATTAGGTCCTATTATTTCGCGCGAGTACCATTACGGATATAATACCGCGTCGGTCTGGGGCCTCTCTATCAAGATCGAGCGCGCGTACACAGATGGCCCGTATGAATGCGCCCGGAGAGAAAATGAGAGAGGAGGAAAATGGGAGAGAACGGTTGCGGAAGAGAGACACGAAGAGAGAGAGAGAGAGAGGAGCGACGGTCTGAAAATTTCAACGCGGTCAGATAGAGATCGTGCACGGAGAAAACTGTTATGGTTGCTAGAATCACATTATCTATGGTTAGAACAGCAATTGATATGAGTTCAAGTTAAATAGATATTACATCAAAAGTTGCTGTTGACATAAGCTCATTTATACAGTTCGCACAGCCATATTTAAA
>NW_018020646.1:248816-277206 GCF_002006095.1 Pseudomyrmex gracilis
TCCTCATTAATGTTGGATCAACCATACAAGTCATTTCCATAGAACTATGGTTTCTACAACCATAGTGTACGCATGGGCGAAAAATAACATTACTATTTTGTTGGGGCAACTATATTTCCTGAAGTGATATCCATAGTGTTTTCTCCGTGTGGCAATATCGTTAAGTGAAATGCCACTGTGTGTATACCTGGTTTTACTCTCTTGCAAACTCTTTCTCTCTCTCTCTCTCTCTTTCTAGATTTTCTTTCTCTCTCTCTCTCTATCGATCTGTTAACGAGAGCTTCTTTGAAGGTTGATCCGCAGCCAAACCGTCCTCGGTGAAAAATTCTTGGAGCTGCCAGGATTTTCCCCCCATTTCCCCCATTTCCCTCATGTTGTACACGTATATCTCGAGCTCGAATCTCTATTCAAAGTGAGATTCATTTGAAGGCTTATTATATTTGCGTTCTGAATGCAGTTCTGTTAGCGCGAATAGCGTGTCTGTTATACCGGGAGGTCTTAATAATCGCGTAATAACGTACATGGGGTTGTTGTAAACCACGTGCGCGATGAATTCGCGACGTCGCGATCGCAAAAGTCCGTATAACTCAAGCACCCCATTAATTTTTCGTCCGACAAGTGGAGAGGGTCACACGTCTCGCGTCTACGACTTTCAGAATAATTTTCATGTGCCCGCGATATTCCCCGACTCTCGTGTATGCGATAGAGAAAGAAAGAGAGAGAGAGAGAGAGAAGGAGAGAGAAAGAAGGGTAAGAGTCTCGATATTCCGGGATCATCTTATTATTGCGCTATTATATTCTGTCGCTCGCGATTAGGGCGCCTTTAATATTCGATGTTGCGCGCCGCTCTGTCGCGACAGACAATTTCGATGCTGGCACACGCGGCTTGGCTGACTCTCTATCTCTCGTCGGCAGAGAATGGAAGAGAAAGAGAGAGAGAGATAGAGAGAGAGGTGAGGTGCAAGAGAGAATGCGAGAACACGACATCTCTTCCCGCCGCATGGATACAGCGCGCGCGGCAGGACTCGTGAAAGATGTACGGCCCGGAGGTGTCTTCGACCCCGTTAACTTCCCTTTCTCGGTCGTAAGGGCCGAAGATGTGGGGTGCGAGAAGAGAATCGCAAGGGGGAAAACGCACGATCGATAAGAGCCGCCTCGTAAGACAATTTCTTCTGGGGCGGCGAGATAGAGAGACAGAGACAAAGATAGCGAGGAAAGAGAGAATGAGAAAGAGAGAGAGAGAGAGAGAGAGAAAGAGAGATAGAGATAGAGATAGAGATAGATAGGGAGAGACAGAGACAAGAGCGGAGAGAGCCTTCTTTCTAGCCATCGCCATTTTAGGTACAGGTGTATGCGTGCGCGCGCACGAGAAAACAGGGTTGAGAGGTGCGCGGGAAAGAGGGTGGACGAGGGTTCAGCGCGGGTGGAATGGAAGAGATGAGCTTTCCCTCGCACAGACGCGCACACACGCGCGCGCGCGGGAAAGAGGTCCCATTTCCCAGAAACGATCGTGTGCGTAAGTCTCCCTGAAACGGTCTTATTTTTTTTTTATAAGTTTCGGCGACCCTGTCGAAGAAACTCCAGAAGGGTGCGCGAGATTCCTTCCCTTCGTCAATGAACGAAACGGCAACTGTGCGCACACGAGGGACACCCTCCTTGGAACGTGACTGTTCCTTACGTAGGGCGATTCCGCCACGGCGATCGTTAGCGTGCACGTCGAAGATGTAATACGGGAAATAAGATATGTGAAGAACAGAAATAGATACGCGCGTTTGTGTAAATATACGAGAATACATTGATGGAAGACGACAATTGTGCGCACACGCGCGCAATTCTTCTTGAAACGTGAAACGCTCTTTACGAAATAACAACACGAAAATATAATTTAAAGTAACTAGCGCGCGCGCACACGCATACGAAGGAAAATTATATAAAATTAATTAAAGAAATAATTATGTACAAATAATACAAATATACAGAGAAAAATATTTTTACGAGAGAGAGAAAAAGAAAGATACGTGTGATTTAATGTAATTTTTTCATTCATTATAAAATGAAACGCGTTCGCGCTGTTTCACATCGCGAACCTTTATCACGCGCGGTATCGAAATGTGTGCATTAGGTGCACATATAGGTTTTATCTTCCGATCTCTCTGCCGACATCTGCATCTCTTCTTCTTTCCATTATATAATTGTAACCTCGCTTGTCTCTTTGCCGTTATCGGACCTCGCGATCGATGAGCCTTGAGCACGGATTTAAAGCTCTCGAAGCGCATACCGCGTATCGATAATACGCAATCGGCGCGGTATTGGTATCCGTAATACGCAATTGAGTCCGGGGCCTCGAGTATTTCGAAGCCCATAGTTAGGGGGCATCGATAATCGATATCGGCTAGATATCAACCGCCACTTTGAATTCTTTTGACCGGAGTTTTGCAGTTTTTTTTGTTTTGCAGTTTTTTTTGTTTTGTTTTGTTTTTTTTGTTTTTTTACGCGATGCCGTCGTCGTGTATGTGTAGCGCGCGATTCGCGACGCAGATATCCGACGTTGTAGAACAATATTTCGATTAATCACTCGCGTGATATCGTCAGCCAAAGTACAACGAATCGTTGCGTGATGGATTCTCTTTCACTTTTATACTGCAGATAGCAATATCTCGCGAATGAATAATTGAGCATGAGTAGATACTGAAAATCTTTTCCTCTCTCACTCTCACTCACTCACTCGCTCTCTCTTTCTCTCTCTCTCTCTCTCTCGCTCGCTTGCTTTCAATTAATTTTAAACAGACTTTAACGAAGACTTGATCGTTCTCGTAACTGTCAGATTAATCAACAATAGATATCAGACGGATATATTTTTAATGAAAAATTCAATTATAAGTGTAACGTTTAATTAACTCTTTGTGAATCGCTCTGTAAAGAAAAAAATAGCAGATTCCTTTGTTAGTGCTTTAAGAGTAGTTATTCTCTCTCATTCTTCCTTTTGACACTGTAAAATAACATTGTTATAACGATGAGTTCTAAATGAACAGCGTGTTCCCGCTATCATCATTTTCCATAAAAATTCCGATAGAAATTTCCAATAAAAAAAAAAAAAAAAAAAAAAGTATGTTGTCCCTATTACGAAACTCCAATTACGTGAATAACCTTCCTCATCTTTGTGACGCGCGCACCTATCGCGTTATTATTATTAATTACTAAATAATTAATTCACAGACAATAACGGTTTACACCGTTAGCATCCGCATAAATTGTTAATTACGTTATCAAAAAGTTGCGCCTCGAGCGAGAGAGAAACTATGTGTGTGTGTGTGTGTGTGTGTGTTCACACGCTGATAAAAAACGAGATAAATTTTTCTGAAGCAGGTTTCTCTCGCGTAAATCTAATTGCGCGCGCGATGCAGGACGCATTCCGTCGTTTCTTTCCCTCATTCCTCGCAGAAAATCAGCCCGTTCGTTAGCGAGGCGACGCGGCACCCGCGCGCGACTGTAATAATTTCAGAAGCGCACAAAAGAAGATAACGATCGAGAAGCGGAGCTTAAACTCCCCGCCGAGAGGCCACGAATCGGAGCCACCACCAAATTAAAATCACACTAAACTACCAGCAGCGTCGTAATTAAGTATTTCTGCGGCGGAAGATCCTTTTGGGAGACTGCCGAGAGCGATTCTATCCTTATATTCTTTCCCGTTCGTCTCCGTCATTCTGCGAACTCCCCTTTCGCGCACCCACGCGCACGCACACGTGCGTGTTCTCGCACGCGTGCGCACGTATGCACGCACGCACGCACGCACGCATGCATGCATTTAGCTGCGGGGCTCTCTCGCCAGATCTCCTCTTCTCTTCGCGTCTCTCTTTCTTTCGGTCCGCGCGCGCGTGAAATGCGCACGCCGAGTCATCGCGCAACTATTCCACCGTCTATGGGTAGCCAATATCGTCGTCATCAAAGCCGTCGAGGGAGAGAAAGAGAAAAGAGAGAGAAAGACACAAGAGGAGTAAAAGAAAGAACGAGAAACCTAACATCGCCAATCTGTGCACTCTCCAAGAGAGTGTCTCCTCCTTCCCTCCTCGTAGATCGATCTAACGACCGGGCCTGCAACGGTCTTTCTTTAGCCTCTTCCCTCTTTCGGGCTTCCTCTCCTTTCCCCGCGGCGCCAGAACAAGGGAGGAAATGGCGAATTAGAGCGAATGGGAATGATAAGCGCCGGAGAGAGCACGAAAGAGAGAGAGAGAGAGAGAGAAAGAGAGAGAGGAGCACGAGGGAGGAAGACAGTGAAGGGACCGGCGGCGAGAGATGGAGAGAGATAGCGAGCCGGAGCCACCAAACCGACGGTAAATCAATACTGACATCGCGGTCGTGACGCCATACGCCAAGTCATCGGACGTACAACGGATAGAACGGCTATTAAGACTAGCAACGCCGACAGCCGTTGGGAAAACACTCGCCATATAACCCGGGCGTATCATTATTTGGGGATTAATGTTCTGCTCGAATCGATTACGTCGTAACGCGATATCGTCGTATCTCTACGGGGTGTTTCGAAAACAATCGCGCGCGCGAGTTCTCCTTTACAATTCCGCGCGAATCGGAATGTTGTTCGCGGATTTGCGATCGCCGTTATGTGTTAATTTAAACATACACACGAGGAATTGTGTAAGAAATATGAAAAAAAAAAATATATATATATATATCTGTTCCACAGATTTGTCACTAGAATAGAATTATTATAGACAGGTGGTGTGTATATTGTAGCAGGCAAGAATGACGTGCGGAATTCTCATGCTCGAAATTACGGTTCTATTTGCGCATAAAAATGAAAAAATTTCATTCGCACGCGATATTCAGAGAATTCAAGTCGCCTGAATCATCCGAATATTGCAATATCAGAGCCGACTTGCAGCGCGATATCCAAATATCGGAGTACGTCCGGAATTCGGAATTGCATTTACGAAGCCGGTATCGATGCCGTTAGATACGTGAAGTGGTGTACTAGTGCCGCGCTGTGTCGAAATCTATGAGCAACGCAGAGATGTCGGCGTTGGGACTATTTTATATCTGGTATATACGGTATTTCGGATCGCGCCGTTTGTTCTCTCTCTCTCTGTCTCTAACTCTTTCTCTCTTGATCGCGCTCGCGAAACACGCGCGGCGGCCTATCCGCTTTAAAAAGTTATCGATTGCCGTCCCTTGCAACGTAAAACGTGCGGAAGTGCCCGGCGCCTGTTATGCACCGACAATGAGAATATTACGTCTCCGGCTGTCGGGAGTCGCATACGCAATTCCTTCCTGTCGGACGGATATATATATTTCCCGGCTCCGTCGCGGCCGGCGTCGTCACGTTCGCCGCAGGAGATGAATTCGGTTTTTATCCCGACGGTAAACCTGAAGAGCTCTATTGTGCCGGACGACGTATTCAACCCCCCGCGTTGCCCTCCCCGGGGCAACAAATCTAGATACAATAAATTGTGCTTTATTAACGAAATCCGGCGTATATCTCTGTTTCTTGTCGCGTACAGAAAACGAGGGGGCGTAATATCGTCGCGGGAAATAAAATTGGATTGACCTAAAAAGCAACTTTCGACATGTGTGTATATAAATAAATAATCACATCTCTCAATACTTTATATATTTCCTAACGTAATTCATTGTTGTGACACACAATGATTACGGTTACTTAAATATTGTCATTTGCATCAGAAGTTATTTATGACTCGCTATTTGCGTCAACTTTTTTGTCTTTTCTTTTTCCTCACATAAAATCGCGTAAAAGAAAACATTATACGGTCAATCTTCTTTTCGGATATATTTCTCGGTTGTACAGAGAAGTTTGCTTAAATTTGAAATGTGCGATGGATACACTGGCAGAAAACTTTTCTGTCGTTCACGAGCAATTAAACAATCATTTGTTCAATTCAAAAAGCACTTGAACATTTTTGAAATTCAAAAGAAACTCTTGGACATTTTTGAAATTAAAAAAGCCTCGAACATTTTTTTCAGGAATTACTGAGGAGTAATAATCGACTCGTAGAGCGCGAGAAAAAGACACCTCGTATATATATGTATATATCTATATGCTCTCGTACACAATTCTTGGTTGATACACACTGCGCGCGGGAGGCTGAAATGAAACGAAAAACGCCTAGGGGCGATTTAGCGCAAGAGAGCCAAGAGCGAAGACTCTCCGAGCCGCCGCCGCCGCCGCGCTCGTCGGCGAAATATGAAAAGTCCGTAGGCGGTTTTAATTTCGCCGCGTACACCGCCATTGTTTCCCGTCTCTCTGCACGACGCGCGGCGAACAAAAGAAAATCGCGCGCGCGCCCCTGGCGAGAGGAGCGAGCGAGCGGCCGTGTGCAGCGAGCGCACAGGGCCCGGGTACGAGCGATAAAGCTGGTGAGATACGCGAGAAAAAGGGCTGGAGGGAAGACCCGACTTCGAGCTCGACTCGACTCGACTCGACTCGATTCTCTCGGAGCCAGGCGAGAAAGCATCCGAGCGCGAGATACCGGGAGAGAAACACCGTTCCATAAATCACGTTATTTAATAGATCAACGGCGATGACATCTGTTGCGACGTAGGTGTAATGTAATTACGCGCCGCGGGCACATGGAATAGTCCGAGAGAAAGAGACAGAGAGAGAGAGAGAGAGGAAGGAGAGAAAGGGTGGAAAACAAAGTTTTCGACGGGAGGGAGAATATCGGAATTAAAATTCGTATATTGGCGAGAAGTCGATTTGTAATTTCGCGTCGCGCGGAGAGAGCGAACGAAATGGACGAAAAACTTCGATACTCCGATGTATAATTTTATAGCAGAGTTTTTGGCACAAATACCGAAAATCGAGAATATTAATAAACAGAGTGAGAGGAGAGGGAAAAAGGGGAAAAAGTATTAAAATAAATATTGCGGTAAATTCCTCCGGATTTTGCGTTTTTGCGAGATTATTATCCGAATCACCAAATTAATAATTGCATTTGATATTTTATATTTCATCGCGAGCGATATAATACAATCCTGGGATATTTTTCAGCGGCAAAAAGAGTTATATATTTTAAACATCGAAAAATTAATAAAATACCGAAAAATTAATCAAAATCGCGAAAGGGCTTTATTCTGTCCGCGCGACCGTCGGCGCGGCGATCCACCTCCGGGGCGTATTTCATTTTAAATTCAAAATTGATGAGAATTGTTGGTTTTTGCGATTTCGATACGCAATACACGCGTTGTAATAAAATCAAAGCTAAATGTTGTTTTTTTCTACCCCCGCCCCTCCCTCCCTCCCTCCCTCCCTCTCTCTCTCTCCTCTACGCGGACGCGCATGAACGCACGATGTGTGCGAGGGGAGAAATTCTATGTCCGCACACGCGTAATACATATATATCATAGCTGATATTTCCCGTACGCGGAATGTAAATGATGGATGGCAACAATACGGTGATGGCGAAATGAGGATATAAACGATGGATCCGTTTATAATTGCAAATTTCATTCCGTGTTTCCATTGTGTAAAACTGCATTATTCCGCGCTTATGCAATTGGCGCGCTCGCGCTCGGCGCGCCACGGAGCTCGTCGTCGGTTCTTTGTTAGGTTTAATGGCGACCATCGATTTTCGTCGGTTCTCTCTCGGGCAATTTCTCGTATATATTAATGCCAATAGACAGGACTCTTCCTCTCGCGCGCGGCGCTTGTTCGGGACAAATCAAACTCCGTGGCAAATGGGTCTCGGCGCTTTCCTCCGTCTCCACTTCTCTCTCGCTTCGATACACACAACACAGAAACACATGCTCGTAGACATGTACATGTATATACATGTGCATACACAACTCTCATCGACGTTACCCCTTGAGGACGTTCTGAGCGCGGGACTTCGATTTCCAGTTAGTTAGGTCAGTTCCGATTTAAATGGCGTCATTGGAAATGGAGGAGGAAATGAACAAAGCGCGCGTACACCTACAGCCCGCGAGTTTTCCGAGTCGCCAGCGTTGTGTTGCCGCGCGCATACACATATATATATATATATATGTATATATATGTATCTAGATCTCTCTCGAGTCAACCTCGATCAGTCAGGCGTGTTTAATTCTTTTCGCGCGCTTTGAACCAGTTAACTTTTGCGGCGCGAATGCGTAAAGCAACTCTCAGTTTCAAGTCTTACACACAGTTTTGTTTTATAAAATTAATTTGAAAACGCGTGCAACTGTCAAAAGTATACGTGTTTGTTTTTACACCGCGCAAAAAGTATATAAATACATATATATATATATATATATATGTAACTGTGTTCAAGTGGAATAAATTTTTATTTTCATGTTTTTATTTTTTTTTGCAGTTGTGCGTATGTGCAAAACGACATTGTTTTTTTATTAAAATAAATTTAACAAAGGGAAGAGAGAAACAAACTGTCGAAACACGTTTGCGTTAAATCTGGTAACGAAACGAGATTCCACACATTGTGCATTTCGAACGCGAATAGCAAAACGAGCAAATAATTGCGCTATTATTTATTGTTTTTAATTACACAACATTTTGCACGAGACAGTAGTTTTCGAAGCGAACTGTCGCGCTCTGTACAGCGACGCGCTCGAAAAACGATTCTTCTGTCTCGAACAATAAAAAAAAACTCGGAATTTTGAAGGAAGTTTCGTTCGCTACCTCTTGTGTGTGAGCACTTAGTTAAAACTTTGTTTACTACATTTATTTTTGAAGCACACTTGTCTCTTCCGAGCGGAGAGAAGATTCTCTCGTGTGTGTGCGACTATGTGCAGAAACAACCCGCATATAGATACAACGACCCTGCACCGAGAGCGTAATAATCGGTCAACGCCGCGTCGAACTCGGTCATTGATGCATAAATTATTGGAGCAGTCACGCGGATCGTGACAAATTTAGTCGGCGCGGTTTACGATCTTAATCCGTCTAATGTTTAAATATAGCTCGTAAGCGAGTGAACGCGCGCGCGCGCGGGGCGATTGTACGATTCGGTTCCTTCACTCGTGTAATATCTCAATATGTGTACCTCGGCACCCGAGTGAAATCTTAACGGCCACCGCGCACAACTCGCGATATTTCTCTCTCTCTCTCTCTCTCTATGTTTCTCTGTCGAGACGCGAAAATAAATTTCATCTATTCTAACGATTCGAGAAGTACCGCACGGACGCATTTATCGATAAACGGACGGCGTTATACACACATGCATACGTGACCAATATAAATCTGCGCACGGTTGGCATAGCTCTAGCGCCTATACTGATTTATAGATATCGAACTGTACGAGCGCTCGCGCGACAGAAATCCGATTATGGGTTACGCTGGTGTTACACACGAGGGATAGTATCGCGCGCGCAAACGGCCGTGATCGAAGAATCGATTCGCGGTAAAATCCGGAAAATTGATGCGCAAATTATTCGTTATCCACTGCGCAGGTGGCGAACGGTTCGCGCGTACACGCGGTGTTGTTAACTTTTGTGGGCTTGCGACTCTTAACGAATTAAGTTTTCTAAATAGAAAACGTTAACGTTTGTTTGCGATACAAATACCACCCCGCTCGCGCGCTCGCGCGCGCGCGTTTTATAGTTTAATCCGTGAAAAAATATACAGCGTTATAGAAAATGGCAATGGATTTATAAAATAAACCGAATTCGCGCTCGTGGAATATCCGGATATGTTGTTTCGCAGTGAAATTTGTTTTGTTTGTTTCGCGTTGTGTTGTTTACAAAGGACAACGTAAACAATTGTCTCAGCATCTGACTTTTAAAATTGCAGCGCGAGATATTTGAGACAATAATTTCTGCTGTTTTTGTTCTTATTTCGCGATAAGTGAAAAAATTCAATTCTGTTAGCATTCCCCGAGATACAACGATTTATAAACAATCGGCGTGTGTGAGATATTACTTTTACGTAGAAACGTGTTGTCGTTTCGGTGTCCGCGATGCCTTCCCGCGGAACGGGGGAAGGGCTGTACACGTGTACTACGTATTTAGTTTCGTTTGCATATAAAGCGAGTATCTCCGTTTCTTTTCTGGAAACGTTCACGGCGCGCCACGTATAGCTACTACAAAACACGCGCTTCTGAATAATTCAAACAAAGGATTAAGCATGTGCACCTAACGTCACCACCGGATGTCAAACCAATGTTAGAAGCGTTATTCGACATTCCCCCGGAGTACATTTTGGGTTCTCGTTTAAATTGTACGAAACCCTAAGAAAGTTACGTTAAAGTGGAAATTCACCGAAACATCGTTACATCTCTCAAGACTAGTTTCAATTGAGTTTCCCAGGAGAAACGGGGTAACTACAAATACAGTTCTAAATCTTCAGGTACACGCGCGCGCGCGGTTGAGAAATACGATCATTATTAAATTGCGTAATTAGATTTCTGAGGCGCAATCGGAGAAATAATTTATCCAATTTGAGATTTCTTGGATTTCGAGAAATTTGTATCTAGAGTTTTTTTTAGTATATCTACGCGTTGACACACTAGGAAAGAATTAAAAATAGATCAAGTTTGTGTGTGTATCGGGCGCGCGCGCGCACACACACACATATATATGGTTTACGTGAATAATTTATATTCGCGTCTGTTTAAACAATATACGGAAAGGTTAATACGTACGCGCGCGCACATACATACATACATACACACACACACACAAAGTTTGCGGTAACCTTGTGCGATATACGCACGAGAAAGCTAAGTGAATACACAATGGCAACCCAGGCGAATGACTAGTGAATATGACGCCTGGTTGGTTGGCCTTCTCTTTACGTGCTTCACACACGGTGTGCTCTGGTGATAGCAAAAGTGGAAACTGGTATGATAATGAGTTGCAAACAGTGCAAACCTCCTCTCGTATCTCGCTTGCGGGGGTTCACTTACCGAACGAGGAGGCGAGGAGGATCGTGTAATTACCCGGGACGTAAAAGCCGAGTAAATTGCTATCTAATCGTCGAAATTGTATGCTTAAATTTACTTCTGTATTAAGAATAAATTGAACAACATTGCTGTGCGTCGAGAGCATGTTTGTTCCGCAATAAATCAACAAAGATAATTTCACACATGGATTTATCGATTATATATATTGTGAGCAGAAAATTTCTTTTATTTTCGTAAAAAACAAAAAAAAACAAAAAAAAAAAAATGATCGCAGAGACGCACGAAGTAGATTGATAGTTCAGCGGGTTTTGATTCTGGCGGCGAGTTAAGAACTTTTGTGCACGTTCTCGCGCTACCTATCGAGCGGCCTCTTTTTGTTTTTTTTGTTTTTTTTATCTTCCGCACACCTTGCCGATTTCGGCAGGATCTCAATTTCTTACTCGAGCGAGGCAATAAAAAAGAAATGTTGCAAAAAAAAAAAAAAAAAAAAACAAAATGTTCACGGGCTTTATAACGGGTTAATAGAAGGTACACCCGTGTAATTTGCTTCGTCACTTCTCGCCTTCTCCTGTGTTCCTCTCTTTATTCGCATTAGCGACCACAGACTGCACCTGTGTATTGTTTCTTTTTTGTTTTGCGCTCGTGAAAATCATCCGGCTGATAGTGGTTTTGCGAAAATTCACAAAAGAAGTTGAGCGTTAGAAATCTTCAATTTATTTTGATTAAAAAAAAAAAAAAAAAACCTAGATCCAAGTTTTGACACCGGAGTTTCGTCGGATCGAAATCGAGGAAAAACCTAAATGCACTTTTCTCACCTTCGTGATTTATGGACAAATCTCCGGGCTCTGGTGCGATTAGATTTTAATAAAAAAAGTAGCTATATAAAATTTTTACAGAGTTTTACATTACCGTAGTTAATTAAATCACATCTTCATGAGTAATACAGAAATTATAAAAAATTTATACGTTTTATCATTCGATCAAATCTTCCATATATATTTTTATTCTAATTTACATACATAAAATTTTTGTACTTTAACTCAAGAAGAAGGTACACGGCTGACGGGTATTGATTTTCTCGGGACAACAGCCGTTTGTTCGACATCTTCCTCCCGATGATCGACTTAATTGCGACGCGCGTGTACATGTATGTACGCGAAGGCAGCAGGCACTTCGCGGAGGAATGCTTGACTAGACAGCGGCACACAGGGTGCGCCTATCTAATAATGCGTGTAACCACAGGTAATCCGAGCCACTATCGATGACTAATACCTGCCTGCTCACACCACCACCACCACCACACCGACGCGACGCGACGCGATGTAACGATGCGGCAGCTTCGCTCTCTCACATTTGCCTCCCCTCCTCTCTCCATCTCCTTTCCCCCCTTGTCATACGCGTATATGCGAGCGAGCGCGCTACGCACGCATAATGCATGTGGACGTTCAAGCGAGCGAGCGAACGACATATACCACGTCGGGAGAGCCGAAATCTCGTGGTACAGAGATAGGACGCCAGAGGCGGCGATATTATCAAATTATATACCTGCACTACGTATACACCGGCGGCCAATAATTCATCCATAATTCAGTTATCTAAATAGGACACCCGCGCCCGCACACACGTGATTTTCGTGTCGCGCGCGCGCGCGCACACGCTCACGTCAAAACGCACGTACGAAGAGGGCGATATACCGCGATCTCTGGTAACTTTGGGCAAAGCGAGCGAAAAATTGCAGCGGGATTATCAACCCCGGTTCCTCGGACTGTCGAGACTCCATCGTCCGGGACGAAGCGAAGTATGTTCGTTTTTACACACCGACGTCGCAGCGCGCCGTTATCGCGCGCAGCAGTTAGAAATGTTTGATTATTTTGCGAGTTTTATTTATTTTCATTTTACATATCTTTTTCTCTTTATTTATCTCTCTCTCTCTCTCTCTTCGTTTCTCCGCGTATTATTCATTTAAATCTTTGAACAAATGTATTGTACAAACACGTACATCGGCTGAAATCTCCGATGACAGAAAATGCGTAAAATTAAACAAATCACTTAATCGACGCAAAAATACAGTTGAAAGCAAACGTGTGTGTTGGTTCATTGTTTTTATTTACCGTCGGATTATTTGAGTTATTTTGATGCATAATTCGTAACGCTGGTTTATTTATGAAATGTCACAACGTGATACAGTGTGTAATATTAGCCGAGGCGGAGAGAGCACGACGCGCGCGCGCGCACGCGCACACACACATACACACACACAGTGTGTCACGGCAAATCGGTTTATGATTTGTTTACGGGCACGTTTATATACACATGCGTGAAAACAACGTTGTATCGTATTCATCAATAAATCACTCCTTTCGGACACACGCATAAAAAACCGACAATAATTGAATTTAAATTAATTGATGCTAGAAACGCGAAACTCACCTACTCTCTCTCTCTCTCTCTCTCTCTCTCTCCATATGCGCGCGTGTATTGCAAAATGTCCTGTGCATTATTTGAATTAATTCCTAGTAATACGATTCTATATAGCCGCTAATTGCGGTGACTCGTAAACATGTCGAATTGAGTTTAACGTGGATTTAATATCGTCGCGCTGGTTTACGAATTACCCGCGGTCGCATTAACATATTTTTTACCGCGCAAACGCAAACGCGCGCGGCCACCTCTTTCCCACCATTGTCCCGCATAATTTCTCTGTTTATACTGTATGCGCAACGAGCGTTACGCGTTGAAAATTTTATGGGACTTGGGCGCTTAAAAATCAAGGCGGATTTAATTTTCGTTTACCGACTGGGGTTTACGACGAAATGTTACAAAATTACAACGGAGATCCGCGCGCGCGCGCGCGCGCACGAGCGAGCGAATTCTGTGTGTTGCGTCCGCTTACAAAATTGAGAAAGTACATAAGACAGGACGGTATAGTCGATGCGCGAGAAGATCGCGAGTGAAAAATTCACGGCCCGCGCGAAGAAAAGCGCTCGATATATCGCGTTGAGTGCATAAAACAAGCGGCTTCGTGATATTAATATTGGCAAGACGGCAACTCTCCGACGCGAGAGATTAATATCGTCGTCGTGCCAATAAATTTGCACGATGGTGGGGTCTTACAACGTTACAACGTCGACGAAGACGATGACGACGGCGGTGTCTCTCGCGCAAACGCAAGGATGCGCGCGAGCAAACACGAAACAATCCGGCGAAAATTGACGTAGCTACGTAATTTACCTCGATAAAAAATTCCATCAATTATTACGGCGTTAACTTAATAATATTTATCTCCCTTGAAGATATAAATTCAAGATTTATGTCTTACCGAAGCCCCTTTCTTCTCTTAACTTAATTGCGAAGTGAAACTTTAATTCGTTATAAAGGCACACCGAAGCGCAAAACTTTTGCACGAGTGTGCTAAATAATTAGCTTTTACTCTCGCTCTCCCTCTCTTTCCGCTCACCTCCCCCCCCCCCGCCTATCTATTTCTCTGCTTAAGACGAATTAATCGCGCGGAATTGGACGCGCGCGCGCGCCCTGCGGTTTCGTCGTCGTCGTGGTCTTCGTCGTCTTCGTCGCGGGCGAAAATATCTCTCTGGTCTTGAAGGGGCTGAACTAATTAGATCGCCAAAGCGACGCGACACGCGCAGCGTGTTGAGAGGAAAGGAAAAGAAGGAAGTTACCTTTGCTAAAGAGCCTCTCCTCAATTTTCTTTTTGCTTGCAGGGCAGCTGAAATGTCCGCGGATAACCGAGCACCCGTCCGACATAATAGTCGCGAAAAATGAGCCGGTGACGTTGAACTGCAAGGCGGAGGGCAAACCCGAACCGGTGATAGAGTGGTACAAGGACGGTGAGCTTGTGCAGACGTCGCCGGGCGACGCCAAGTCGCATCGGGTCCTGCTGCCTACGGGATCCCTGTTCTTTCTGCGGGTGATGCACGGCAAAAAGGAGCAAGATGGCGGTGTGTATTGGTGCGTCGCGCGGAACAAGGCGGGATCGGTGCCGAGCAGAAACGCCACTCTCACAGTCGCAGGTAAGTTTTAGTAGTTGAAGCGGCAGCGCCTTGATTCGCGTCGTAGTCCGACGCGCGTACTCTTCTTCTTCTTCTTCTTCTTTCTTCATCTGTTTTTTTTTTGTTACGCGCGGATTATACCGAGCGGCGTCACCCCGAGGAGATGCCGCTCGTTAAACTCGGAACGAATCCCCGTGAAACGGGGGCTTCTCGCCCGAAAGAATTCCACGCCTGCCGGTCGGTGTCGGGTTTACATCGCGATCAAACGGCGATGCTCGCGTGAAAAAGCGACAGTCGAGATGAGGGCTCGTGGATAAGCGAGTGTTTGTTCGCTTTCTCGCTCTCCTTTTTTCTCTCTTTCGCTCTCCCGGGTCTTTTGCTTAGTTGCCGTCTCGCGTGAATCGCTGCAGTATGGATTAGCCATTGTCGCGATACGATTAAGCGTTGTCCGCGTCGCCTCTGTAATTATTCCTCGGCGCAGCTGTCGATTAGCGTAATCTTGTACCGGGTATCGGGTCGATAAGATACTTCTCCGGGTCTTTTGTTTCTCTCTTTTTTTTTTGTTTTCACATGGAAAATCGCAACGGACACGAAATCGGTGTAATTTATTTCTTCCGCGCGCGTGTTTACAGGTGCGCGAAACAAAGCGTTTGTAATCGTTCGATTGTGATGATATATATATATATATATATTATATATACATATACATATATATGTACGGTCTTTGTTGTGCGCGAATACTTATTCACTGTTGATTTATGCGCTATCAAGTTAATTGTGAACGAACGAATTGATTCAACGAGTCGCCGATGCATAAACACGATTTATCAAACACAACGCACACACCCACACACAAAAGAAAAATATGTGCAAAGCCACACAGACAATAAGCGCGCAGAAAAAAATTTTTGTTTTACGGTAAATTTGAAATTGTATATGTACGACCTCATAATTTTACGGTGTACTCGCGCTTATCTCGAAGTGCCATTCATCATAGTCTCTTTTTTTTTTTTTTTGTTTTGATAATCTCATATATACATTTTTCTTCTGCTTTTTTGTATAAAATATATATATATATATATATTGAAATAATGGAGATTAATTATATGGCGTGTTACTTGACGCCACTTTCTTGACCAGAATAACGAAGACGTTCAACGTCTTGGCTTGTGTACATAATTAATCTATTTTCTCAGACGGTGTAACCATTTTCTACGTGAGTGAGAAACTACTTCTAAAAATCTCGCAAAACTCGTTGCGTCCGCGAGACGTCGTCTCTTTCTTTCTCTCGACGACGGCACTCGCGTGGATTTGTTTTTTCGAGAAAGAAAGAGAGAGAGAGAGAGAGCTCTTCGAAACGGGACTCTCTATACCCTTGTCTCATTATCTTCTCACCGAGAAAAGTATACAACCCAGTCGCGAACGGTGTATATGTCACTTCGGTCGAAAGTGGACACCCCGTATATACGGCGCGCAGGAAGGAATAACCGTGATTTATACGGGATAGAAGTCGACTCCTTCGACTAAAACGAGCCATGTTTGTTTAGAGGCGATCGATATCCCGGGCGACGCACCCTCGCCTCTGCCCGTCCGTGGTGTATGCTCGCCCGTCCGCCTGCCAGCCTGCTTGCTTGCTTGCTTGCTTGCCTTGCTTCTGCTTGCTTGCTGGTTGGTAACGACCGATTCGCTCGTCTCGCCTCGCGTTCGCAGCCTCTACACCGAAGGCTGACGATGCGACATCGACGCCTTTGGCTCTCTATGTACGAAGAATGCACTCTTCTCGTCTGTCGCGCGCGTGCACACGCGCATTATGTGTGCATACACACACATCGAGAGTTCCCCCCCTCGCTTTTCTCATTGTGCGGCGGACCCCTTCTCGCGACATCATCCTCCTCGCCTCGCTCTAACGCCCGGGCCTAATCCCGATTATGATCTCGAGAAAAAGATGCCGTACAAAATTGAATTAGTGCCCCGGGAGTCAATGTAGCGTTTCTCTCTCCGGAAACGGACGAATGTGAGAGAAACACATCTGTGCGTGCTCGGACGAGTCCGATGTCACGATATTGAACGTTATAATAGAGCGTCACGTGTTTTCCCGTAGATTCCCACGAATTTCGCTCGAAATCCGTGTTTATTTGTATTGCGATCGTAATTGTGGTCGAATATTTTTGCGCGCTCGCGTGTGTGTTTACAATAGTCGAAAAACAAAAAACAAGAGATAAAATTTGTAATTGCGCGCGCATCGTATTGCGAAAGATTAAGAACGATAATGGAGAATCCCGATAATGCGGAGCGCGAATTGCGATCGCGCGCGCGCGCGCGTGCGTTTGCATTCGTGTTATTCCCTTTTCCGTAGGCTCGTTATTTCGAGTTCGTATAGTAACCGCCGTGTACTCTATGTATATACATATATATTAGTGTTGCACGGTCCGGCCCCCGTGCGCGTTTCACGTTTCGCGAGCATCGGTTACGCCGATGTGTCCGAGCATCGTAATTTATAGAACACGATATCGCTCGTTAATTGCTTATTGTAATACGCGCAGCTATCCGTAACGTGCATTTATGCGACAGCGCACGTTAAATATGCAGCCGTAATGGAAGTGCTTAGCAGGGAGCGGACCGGAACGTAACGCGCGCGCGGGGGGCTATGTTCTATCTCGCGAAGCCTCCCCCCCGGAATCTCCAGGATATCGATACCGTGTCGCAATAAAATTCCCGCGCTATGTTGCCGCATCTGTGTGTAATTATGCGAACGTCACAATGCCAGAGGAGGGGGAGGGGAGGGAATACATTCTCCCCGTATCTGATGAGAAAAGAAAAATATCGTACTTGATACCGCTTTTAGCGATTCTCTCCGTTTTTCCGTTACTCTGCGCGCGAATCGCTAATTGTTTTTTTTTTTTTTTTCTGAATCCTCATTATTCTAAAACAACAGGTAAATTCGCGGATAAATCGGTTTCTCACGCGTCGTCGCTATATAAAAAATTAATGCGGTGGAAAAATACGACTCGACTCACACACACACACACGTAGCGATGGAAGAAAAATGTGAATGAATTTTATCCGACAAATTTTTGACACTAAAGAAACATTCAATTATTTTTCTGGTTGAAAAAGCGGAGATGCGAAGTGACACACGAGGATCTCTCTCCGTGCCGTGTCGCGCTTCCTCTTCCCGTCCGCGTTTTAAGCGCGTCACAAGCGCTTCGCCTTTCTCGGTAACTAGATTCGCCAAGTAGCTGTCTCTCGCGCCCCTTTGTTGTTTTTGCGGCGGCTTGTGACCCGTCTCCTCCTCTCGTCTCATATATATTTATGTCTCTCTCTTTCTCTCTCTCTCTCCGGCTACCAGACGCAATATAAATAGGTCCCGGAGATCGCCACCCGGAGGTTTCCCTCTCCACCTTCTTTTCTCTTCATACGGGCACGCACGCCGCGGAGACAGGCGGACACGGCTTCTCGATCCGGACTATCGCGTATAATGCATAGCTTACCGCGTTATAATGGGAGCTTACGCACAATAGTCAAGTACCTTGCTCGGCCATAAGCGACCACGGGCGCCGCCGTTACGCGCCCATTTTTTTCTCCTCGGAGAAAGAAAGAAAGACGGAGAGCCCCGTGGTCGCCGTGGAGTTCTTTTCTGGGAACCTGTTAAGTGCATTCCCAACCGGTATTTTCGCTTTTGTTCGTCTGTTTTTGGTACGCGCCATGAATCATTTTCAAAATAACATCGGAATATTAAAATATTCATATCTGTTTCCTTTCAGAATTTTGCCTACAAAATTGTAACACACACACGCGCGCGCGCGCGCGTGCGCGTACCGTTCATTCTTCTCGTAACTTTCGTGGGTGACGTAAATCGTTTCCGCGCTTTCTCTTTTAAATTTGCATATATACACATACATCGGTCGGCATAATGTCCATTAGACAAGCTCAGTCATTAATTCTCGTAAAAGCTATTTCAAGTACCGCGAATGCTGTATCAGAAATTTCTACGTTTTGATAAATGGTCCTCCAGTCGTCTCAAAACCTGCTAATATCGTTGTTGATACGCGTAGTTTGTCTGCGTCCAACATCGATGAGCAATTTATCGGCGTAAAATATGCTTACGCACATAGTGGTCATAGTTTCTCGCGTGTTGTTGTTTTTTTTTTGTGTGTTTTTTTGTTTTTTTAATATTAGGTAACATATTTATCACGCTGACAGTGATTTATTTCTCACGGCTGCGAAATTGTTAAGAGGCCGCGTCTCGCGGTACGCTTTTTCGGTATATAAACTTCTGTCCGGGGAAGAGCGCGCGCGCGGCTTACCCTCCGAGAAACGCGACAAGACGTTTCTTGGATGACCCAGATATATTTTTAAAGCGGTAGAGGATGATCCCACGTGACTAGTGGCTAGATTATCCCTAGACGACACGGCGCGCGCTTTGCATCAACCGCGCGCGACGTTACATCGCGACATCGTTCAAGATAACTCCGCAAGCTACTTGATGTTTTCTTTCGTATGCAACGCGCGGAATGTAAAGAAACGTTTTCTCTCTCCTTCTTTTTTTCGTGCGGCAGCATGTCTCTCATAAATTTATAATTGGCTTTTTCAGTTTTTTGAAGTTTCTCAGTCGGTGAAACTAAAGCTAACGTAAAAGATCAAGTTCGGGAGAAAAAGTTCGAGCTGTCGAAGTTGAGTACACATAAACTCGCGCGCGACTTCTCTCCGCCGCAATTTCCCGCGCGGTATAATTATCGAACTTTTCGAACATGTCGCATGTGGATTTAAAATATACAAAAACCGTGATTTAATATGCTTTCGAGAGCGGGAGAAGTGCCAATTAGAATATTCCAAGTTTTATTTTTCTTTCTCGAGATTGTCGCTTTTCCAAATTATTCCAAGTTGGAATAAAAATAAAAAAAAAAGAAAAGAGAAAGAGAACGAAATCTTTTTTTTTTTACTCCGAGTTCGATTTTCAACAAGCACGCGACGTCTCGGGAGTTGAGTGTCTTCGACGACTTTACGATATCTACTCGCTTTACGACGCCTAAAGTACGAAAGAGAGGAGTTGTCGAAGATATATCCCTCCTCCTCGCGAAAAGATTCACCGACCGAAATTGAAGCGTCCCTCTCACGGAGAGGATATATATATATATATATATAACAAGTTTGGGCGCCTGACAGATTAGCATCGCGACGCGGGGCGGAGCACTTATTTCCCTTTAAACGTTATCAGGTCCATTTTCAGGATGGAGGGGCGGGAGAGAGGGAGAGAGTTGGTTGTTTGTATTAAAGCGACGCTATCGCACCTTGCCGAGACGTCGAAACCGAGACGGGTTTCGTTGGTGAGGGGATGCGCCAAAGAATAACGGGAGAAAATGAAGATAAATTGGAGTAAATAGGTGGTAATAGGTATAATGTCGCTGCTATTTAATCTTCATTAAAGCTAACGTGCCCGCGCTGTCTACTCTCTGTCGCGTCTCGTGGCGGGAGCGATATCGGACCCGTCACACACCGAAGCGGGGAGATACGTTTTTAGTGGTATGTCACTTCGGGTTCGTCATCCCCGATGTGCATCCGGGGCGGGCGAGCGGGAATGATTGTTAAAAACGGCGCGACGCGTCGCGTCGCTGCCGGGCTGATTATTCATCGGACTATTGAGATAATAATTTTGCAGCTCGTGCGCGACAGCGTCGCGTGTGACGCGGCATGTTTGGCCCGCGTCGATAGAATGAAAAAAAATTGGAAGGATTAATTAACACGGCACGCACCGCACGCTGCTGCTGCTGCTGCTATTCGAGCGGCACGTATACTCGTGTTCTCTTTTCACATTTCCTGTCTTCAACTTGTCGCGTCTTCGAGAGCGCGCGCGCACGACGATATATGCATAGAGTAAAGTTGCTCGATGCGCGACAGCTTTTCTTCATCACTCTTACGTCGATGAAAAAACTAATTGCTTCCGCAGCGCGTTTTGTAGATAGATTCAGATAATTGAAAGATCTCGTTTCGATTAGCTTTTCTTGTTCGGTTTGATATTTTTTCGCAAGAAATTCATCGACGCGCAGGAAGAAAGAACAAAAAGAGAGAACGGAGAATCCAATTTGTTTTACACGAAGTCTGTAATTAGAATGCGAGCGACTTACAAATTGCCTTAATATACTTACTTAGCCGAAAGTTTAGTCTGATATCACGAAAAGACCCGTGTAGTCGTCGAACACGGGTGGCTCTTTGTAAGAAATCCTAGACGGAGGCGGTGACAGGCAATTATAGGTCTGACGGTAATTGATTTGATGCGGAGACGGTGAAACCAATTGGGAATGTGAAAGGAAATCGGAGAAGGGGCGGGAAATAATAAAAAAAAAAAAAAAAAAAAGAGAACGAGAACGAAAGGCTGAAAAGTTTATTGGACCCTAATCTTTCGTTTCAGGAGAGAACACGATAATGATATTCATTCCCTTTAAAATATGTGAATATTCAATGTAATCTAATTTCCAACTATCGGACGGAGAAGCTCGATCGGCGCGTTTACACGTGCGTGCTGCTACGAAAAAAAAAAAAATATATATATATATACATATACATAACGTACAGATAAACGAGAGAGCGGGAAACCGCGAAAATCGATTGTGTCTATTTTATCGTTTTAGGAGAAAATACGGCGGTAATATTTAATTTTTTGTTTTTCAAAAATGTATATACGATCAAATTTACGGTTTGATCCGCCGTGTTTAAACTACGGATATAAATAAACTGACAGCGCAGCTCGGTTTGCATATTATTCCGAAAACTTATTAACATCGGAATATTAATTATAAATTGACACATACGGCGAATAATATTCAATGATGCGTCAATATATATATACATATATATATATATATATCGCAATTACACATATTGCACATCTCGCGTAGCTTGCAGTTATTTCCGCGTTAAAACACGTCTCAATTGAACACGAACGCTTATTATACGGAGATATTGGCGAGCGCGACCTCCGATTTCATTTTAAAATCCCTTCGCGGATAATTATATACGTCACGTAAGAAAGTCTATCGGTTTTCACTTATCGCTCGCGCGCGTTTCCCCTTCGGATCCCTCTCTCGGCGCTGCATGCATACATGCATGCCAAGGAGGAAACGCCGGGATAAAAGTGTAGCGGGAACAAATGCGCAGAGAGCTTACTATATGATCTAACGAATGGACTATTCGGGGGGCACCCCATTTTCTGCGCCTTCTGACACGTACCGCGCCACGTGGTGCATACATCTGTCCGCCCCCCCTTTTACCCCTCCGTACTCTTACCCGCCGAACTCTCCCGTCTCCCGTCCCCCGCACGAACGTCGGTCGACTGCTCTGCGGCGTCTACTTCGAAAAACCAGGGCTCTTTCACGGCTCCGCACTCTCGCGCCCCGCTTCTCCACACTTTTTCTCGTCCCAATGCGTATTACTACGAACTACACACACCCGGGCAACCCTCATTATTGGCCGGGCTATTAAATGGTTATAACCTTGCGTTCTTTACAACACGTGCCGCTCGTCCGCCGGTTTGACAAGTTTCGCCGCAGCGGCGTAGTTTTCGTTATAGTACGGAAGGCGTGTGTGTGCGCGCGCGCGGCTCTTTGTTCGCCCGCGGCCGAAATCGAAAATTATTTTTTTCTCGTTCAGGAAAGTCACGATATATATAATATCGCGTAACCGCGTATTGATCGTTTTTATATTTTGCAACTGGCAGGAAGAGAAGGGGATGTAAAATAATGACCGTGTCGCGGTTGTTATGTGTTACACGCGAGAGCAAATATAAAGAATTGTACAAAATAATTTCAACAGTGTGAAAAAAATATATATTTTGTTTTATATAATATTTTTACAGAGGAAAGCAACTCTCTCTCTCTCTTTCTCTCTCACTGTCTCTCTTTCTCTCTGAGTTAGCGGCAAAAACGCGACGCGTTCATAAATCTCTTCTTTCTTTTTCTTTCCACACGTTGCCGTATTTCTCCTGTCGCATTTTCTACCCGCATCTCTTGTGCGCGACGAAATTTTGGCAATGAATGCCGTGGTCCCCGATGACGGTGCACCGTTTCGACGGCGAACAATGGCGCGATTTTCCTGACGCGACGTTCAACGACGGAATAAGAGAATCTATAATCTCGTCTCGCTCGTCGATTTCGGGTCCCTTCAAAACGGCGCGTTTTTCTCCTCCTCTCGCGGGACAGACTTCATGATGATTCTTCCCCATCACCGATTCTCTGTCTTCTCGCCGCGCGTCAATTCCAGTTGAACGCAATAACGTGATCGGGTGAACGTGCAATTGAGTGCATCGCCGCATCACACGCGCGCGCGCGCGCGCGCTCTCTCTCTCTGTCCGTCAAAGTAAAAACGAGAGTGATTTCTTTTTTGTCTCTTATTTATTTTCGGCGATCTAATATGCAGCGCGACGTACAAATTTTTTTGAAAAAAAATAAATAAATAAAATAAATAATAGGACAAATCGACGAAAAAACTATCCACGGTGTGTATCGATCGTTGCGATAAATTTGTACAAAAGTATTGTATTTGCACCAGACCCGGAGGAGGGTTTCGCCGCGCATTCTGTGTTGTGCAGTATTGCTTTTGTAGTTTGCAAAGCTTCGCGAGATGCGCACAACTTTTCTCAACTACTTTTCCGCGCGGCTGAGACTGGGCTAAAGATTCCGCCGTGATGTTTGCCCGGCAACTGTATAAACAGCGAGTGATAACACCCCAGTTCCTGTTCGGAAATTTCGAACAGGCTCGTTGTTTGCAGCGCACGTTCCCGTCGCGCGCATTTCGCGATCGCCGCATCCCGTTGTTTCCCCCGCGCTCCCCACTCGCCCCCTCGTCACGCTTTTCTCTCGCGGAATTACCGTCCGGTCGAGCTGTTTAACATTAACAATGAGCCGGCCGCGCGCGATGCGGTAATTATTTACCGCATTTTATTACGCATTTTACGAACTACCTCCCGTTTACAATTTAGTTGTCCAATCCGTTCGGAAACGCCGGATTATATACGGATTTATTTAATACCGCGAGCCATTACGTGTTAAGCGCGCGCGCCGATTTTCTACCGATTCGCATCTAATTGGTTTTATCGCATTCAATTCGAATCGCGCATAATTATATTTCCGAACGGTTATTTGGGGATTTAAAAATCAGTCTGCATCTGCTCTCGTCGATCTTGCAAAATTATCTGTAATTGAGTTTGCGACAATGTACACAAACCGTTCAGAAATTTCGCGATGCGCAGTGTTAAAATTTGTGAGCATAAAAACTGCACACAGATCTCGAAAGTGTTGAAAAATGTGCATCTCTTAAGTTTTTATTTATATTGTACATATACGCATAAATTTGTGTGTGTACGTACATATACACACAAATATGAAATAAATTGTAATTGATATTAATGAGAACGTGCAATTTACAAAGAAAATTACGTCTAATGTAATTATCGAAATTCCGAGTTTTTTTGCTATAAACAGATAAAACCAGTAAATTTGATCTCGTGTATCCCGACTTGGGTTTTGTGCAAAATTTGCGTCTTGATTACTTTTCTTTTTTATTTTTTTTATTTTTTTATTATTAACGCACATATTCGCTCCGTGATAGAAAGCGAGAGAATCCCGCGAGTTCTTACGCGGTTTTACTTCGCCGTCGCAGGTTAATAAACTTTTTTATACCGATATATCTGGCGAGTATTTTGCACGAACGACGAAGGTAGAGAAACGCGAGAGAAACAAGTTCGCCGCGATAATGAAAAGGAACGAACGGCGCGGCGCGCTCGTTAGCGCGCTAGATAAACCGACGACGCGCGCGCGATGCGACGCGATACGGTGCAATGCGATGCAATTTTGTGCGATGTCGCGATTACACCGAGGAAGAGGAAGCATTTCGCGGATTGGATTGTCATCATCGCCGTTCGTTGTCGTTGCGCCGTTTGTGATTGGACTTTGGTTCGCGATCGTCGGGATATTAAAGGCGAGCATGCGCGCGCGCGCGAACGTCTATTTAGGCGCGTATGGCGCGGCAAAAATTTCCAAGCGGAATTCGTCAATTAGGCGCACACGCGCCGCCGGCCGTTTCGTTCCACCCCTGCCGCCTCTCTTCTCTTTCTCCGAGCTTCCCCGGATTCGCCTATCTGTCCCTTTTGCTCTTTCCCGCACTGAAAAGACCCGGGATAAAATAACACCTAGACTCTCTCTCTTTTTCTCTCTCTCTCTTCCTCTTTCTCTCTCCGCGCTCGTTCCCTCTTTCGCTCTGCGTTCGCATAATCCTCGCTCGCTCGCTCATGCTCTCTCGGCGCGCGCGAGCGTGTATCGATTAGCTGGCGCGCGGAGCGGAGCGGCGCGGGACGTCGCGACGCCGCGACTCTCTTTCTCTTTCTCTCTCGCTCTCGCAATCGTTCCTCTCTGCCTATGCCCTGGACAAGCCGGCGAAAAGTGGGGATCTCTTGCAGCTTTTAATCCATCGCTCTCTCGCTGATATATCCTGCCTGTCGAGGACTGCCGTGCCACTGTAACGACTCTGTAACGGCGAGAGCGAATTTTATCGTCGTCCGTCTGTCCTTCTTTCTCGTTCGCGAAACACTGATCCCGACCGATACTCGCAATCGACCGATCGGCAAATCGCGGCAATCCGATCCGATCCGGACGGCGATTCACTCTTCCTTTCGTTTTCATTCCGGGATTTTTGCTTCCTCTCCCTCTTCTCCCCCTCCCCCCTTCTCCTCTCCCGTCATTCCTGTGTGCCGATTTCTCCTCCCCCTGTTTTCCTCGTCACCGCGTGTTCGTTCCCGAGAGCGATTTCCCCGCGCGCTATTGTTCCGTGATAAGTACAAATGTAACTGCAGTTTGCCCGCGAGCTGTCTCAGATTCTCCGCCAACGGTAGCTTTATAATTTCCCGACGAAAATCTGATCGCAGTAATTATACAACGCGTCTCCGCTCTGTAATCGTTGTTAATTAATACAACGCTCCGGGATTATCGAATGAATAACTGGCGAATTTCGAATGAATCTGTGTGTGTTTGCGATTATGCGCGCGCGTTATTACGATGTGTACACGGCCGGGAGCGTGTATATTTTTGTGTGTGTGTTTTTTTTAGTTATTTAGTTGCGACGGTTAAAATCTGCTCCGTCCATTGGGAATGATTATCATTATTATTATTAATTGGTTTCTTGTCCCTAATCTTCGAGAGCCTATAAATCTATTGAACTAATCCGCGCGAGAGTTTCGGAAGCCAAGCGAAACTCACTAGCGCACAAGAAGCGATAATTAATTGATTCCATATTTTCCGACGTTACAAATCCCTCAATCTACTTGAGTAATTCCTTGGCTTCGGGGATAGAAGCGCTCCGTATACGCGCGCGATACAGGAGGAGACCGCGACATGGCAGGGAAGCGGGAGAAACGAAAAACGAACGGGAGAGAGATGAAAAAAATTGGCAGATGTACAGATATTCTTTCTTTTATTCCGTGCCAATTTTCCCCCGACACACACGGGAGGATCGCAGTCGCGTCTCTCCCTCAAAGCGGAACGCGCTGGTTACAGCGCGCGCGGTATTCGATTTAACAAGTTACGGAACAAACCGCGATACGATCAACACTTTTCCCTCATCCGGGAAAGAAAGAACCTCGTGATTATTCTTACCTATACTCGCGGAGTAACAACAATCGGAGAGGAACGACATTTCTCTCTTTCCCGATGTCACTCCCTCTCGAGAGATAGAGAGAAAGAGACAGAGATTGAGCAGGGAAGCCGCTCTTTCTCCCCGCATAGCGAAACAAAATGGTGGCTGCGGGTTAAATTAAGTTTGGCGTGCGAGCCGCCCGCGGGGAAAATTTCATTCTATCGCCCGGAGCGGGTTTGCGCGACAAAACAAACGCGAGTCGAGCACAGTAACGCGATAGTCCAACTTTCGCAGCTTTGAATACCTCTGACGAGGAGCAACCCGTGCGCACGAGATCTTTGTGTATGTCTGCGCGACTTATTTTAATATACATAAATATATATATAGATACACTCACACACATCGCCTATCATGTCAACCGGTCGTGCAGCCGGACCCAAAGTCGGCACCGAGTCGAATCGGACAGGCCGATTGGAATCGAGTCGGATCGGGTTGACTGAACGACCGTACAACGCCCGTCGTATCCCATCGTGTCCCTCGACGAGAGAAAGAGCGAGCGAGAGTGTCGGAGCTCGTGGCGCCCGTTTTTCTGTTGCGCTGGATCCCGGACTTACGTAAGTTAAAGTCTGTCTATCGCTTATCCGAAACCTCATGGGTAATCAGTGATATATTGTAGATTTCCATTCGGCGGAGTTACGAAAGAAATCGCTGGCATCGCGTGGGCCGTCTCGATTGGCCCGAGACTTGCGACCGGGCTGATTAATCGCTCGCTTCGTGTCTCCGCGCTTTATCTCGGTTTTGATGCATGTGCTTTCTCGCGGCGCGTCCCGAATATTTAATTCCTCATCCCGCGTACCGCGATATCCCTTTCTTCTACTCTTCCCTCTCCCGCTTGCTCTCCCCCTTTCGTGGCATGACGCCAGATAAATCGTCGTGTAAATGATAGCTGTATAAATGGAATGATAAGGAGGTACATTAACTTCTTTTATTGAAAAAGTCAAATCAATCTGCGTCTCCGCGGTAAACATCCGTCTTGAGATTCGCTTATCTACCAAACTTATATACGTCTCATGTAAATAAGACGGAGGAATAAAAAGCGCGTTAACGCGAAACCTCTTTTGTTCGAAGCGCCGAATTTCAACGCGCGCGCGATGAACATAATAATAGACGCGCGTAAAACATCCGTCACGCCGCAAGCGGCACTAACGACACATTCGCTTTTAATTGACTAGCACATCACAGACGCGCGCTACGCGCACGCTATTATTTTTATTTTAACATATTCCGTCAGTAGACACAACATGTCACCGCGATAAAATATGATGACAGCTAATATTATCAATATATACGTCTTACAAACCATATAATACCCATGAAGTACAAATGAGAGATATCAGAAATAACACACGAAAATCAAACTCAAAAACTAAAAAAAGGAAAGAGTGGAAAAACAACACGTAACAAGGAGAAGTAGAGAAACACCATATAAAGTCACGTCACAAAGAAAAGAGTAAAAACGAAAATATTGTATATATCATATATAATATTCTATATCTATATAACACACACACACACACACACACACATATATATATATACCGTAATCACGTGACCAAAGTCAGTGACCCCGCCAAAGTCGCGCGCCCGCGGTCAGTGACCTCCCTCCCCACCAAGGCCGCGCGGCTGAGGTCAGTGACCCGCCAAGGCCGCGCGCCCGCGGTCAGTGACCCGCCAAGGCCGCGCGGCTGAGATCAATGACCCCGCCAAGGCCGCGCGGCCGGGGTCAGTGACATTACTGTACCCATGTAGGAATTGCCGACAGACTTCCAGTAATACTACTAGGCCAACAATGGCCCAACCTTTATAGCCGATACTCGATATTGACAATTGGTC
>NW_018020646.1:278036-310536 GCF_002006095.1 Pseudomyrmex gracilis
TACTGGCAAGAAGACAGGGCCAGTATCGGGCCAGTACTGGCAAGAAGACAGGGCCAGTATCGGGCCAGTACTGGCAAGAAGACAGGGCCAATATCGGGCCAATACTGGCCCAATATGAATGCCGAACACTGGTGAACAAACGGGCCAATATTGGGCTGTTATAAAATACAAAAATGGGACAATACTGGACCAATTGTCAATATCGAGTATCGGCTATAAAGGTTGGGCCATTGTTGGCCTAGTAGTATTACTGGAAGTCTGTCGGCAATTCCTACATGGGTAGTTACGTTTTTAATTTTCTCTACATATACGACGAACTGTCTCAAAATCGCTTTTCATTATTTACTCTCTCGATCTTACCGATTCGATTCGACTCGATCAACCAACCAATCAATCGGCAACGCGGAAAAGAGGCAATAATAGGTGCGATATATTCGACTTTAAACGCGCACTTCTCGATCCAAATGCCTTTTTAAATATAGGATATAATAACAATTTTAATTGATATAATAACAAAACCGAGCGCGATATAGCGCGATGATTGCGCGCAAGTAGGATGCGTCGGTACTTTACACGCGCGTGTGCTCACGTTCTTTCTCTCTCTCTCTCTCTCTCTCTCTTTCTGATTTCTATATTCCCTGTAATTTGTCCGCTTTTAAGTATAGGTGTTATAATCACAAATAATAGCCGCTTCACGGGTTTCTTCTTGCCGCGTGTTAGTCTACACTAATTCTCGACGGCGTTAATGCGTTAAGTGCGAGTAAAGCCAGCCAAGCCACCCTTTACGGCGTGCTTGTCCGCTCGTCGTTCGCCGCGTGACGGTTACATTTCGGCGAATTTACGGCAGATTGGTCGGCGGGCCCGTGACGAAGATTATGGTGCGCGCGCGCACGAGAGAGAGTAGAGACTTGGAAGAGAACGGTGAACAAGATTACCCAGAAAATGAGAAAGAGGAAGGAAGGGTGTATATATACGAGACCCGGGCGAATAAGTTTAGGCGAGTACAGAGGAAGGGGAGACGCGCTTCTCTATTTCGGCCGTTCGGGCGTGTATGTTACACCGACGCGCTTCGACGTTATGTACGATATAATAATAATAATAATAATAATTGCGACGAACGGCAGATAGCGGAAGCGACGATAACATTGTTAAATAGAGAGAGACGTTGCCGGTTCGCGGCGGGGAATCGCAGCGAGATCTTAGAGAAGAGGCTGAATGAACGGACGTACCTAACGTTCCGCGAATCGTGATGACTCCCGATTACGGCGAAGTAGTTAAACGCTTCCTCGGAGTGAATAGCGACTCGTCAAGATAAGGGAGAGAAAAGACGGGGCGGCTCTGTAACGCGCGCCCCTCCCTCCTCTCTATCTCTTCCCTTCTCCTTTCTACACTGAAAAACAAAAAATCTCCCGGAGAGAGATTATCTCCATTGACCGCGATGCTAATTGATCGCGATCTGATTTTAACACTTGCGCACACTCGGGTGTAATCGGATATAACACGGAGGATTTTCTCCGGAAAACGAAATTCCGGAGCGTAAAATACACGTTCTCTATGTCTGCGGGATAACTCGCTGCGAGAAAAGTTTGTATTCATTCAAAGAATCATTTCTGGTGCTATTGTAGCGCGTCAACTAATTTTGAAAAAAAAAAAANAAAAAAAAAAAAAAAAAATTAGTCCGAAAGAAGTTGTAAAGAGGATTTTTCTTTTCAAGATTCCTTCTCTTTTCTAGATTTTCCGAGACATTTATATATATAGTATATCTTATACAATTGAAATTTATCGCGAAAATTGCTAGCAGTATTTTAGTCGTGGCGCGTAACTTTTAAAACAATTTTCCTCGAAAATGAATGGAGGTTTGTTACGGATTTCCTCGGCAACAAACCAACGAGATTATTACGTATGCCGGATTAAACTTACGGTTTTCCAGAAAGCCGGTACGTGCGCGGAGGCAGGAATTGTATTGTATTTCGAACTTCCTGAAAATTGCGGATTGCTTTCTATCTCCCATAATCGCTGGCAAGCAGCCCAGGGGAGGATACAATTAGATGGAACGTGTAGTGCTTTTCGCGGTGACAAGGGTAGCGCGCAGCCGGGTCTAGCGAGCTCGATATTATATACTTGGTGTCGAGGAATTCGTCGCCGGGAGGGTCGTCGATGGAAGAGTCTTGTAGATTTTCTTAGGAATTTCGTTCGAAATATCCGACGAAGCTTATATGTACGTCGTTACACAAAAAAAGAGAAAAAAGTACATTCCGGACGCGGAGACGACACATCACCGACATTTCATCACCGATAACATTTTAAAGGATCGAGTAAAAAAAAAAAGGAGCCGCCTTTCGCCGGCCCCTTCGTCGGTGACCTTTTTTTATATTTTTCACGTCCGATTATCGACGACGAAAAAAAGAAAACCGAGATATAAAGGTAATTAAGTCGAGAGATAACCCTTCTCCGCGCGCGGGTTATCCCGAAACGACGATCATCATCACGACATTTAACTTCCGAAAGGAATTCAGTGAGCCGAGCGCTTCCGCGCCTCGCCGGGAGAATTCCGGCTGAATAAATTGCGCACAACATAATGCTCCCTCTCGCCTCGGAAAGCACACCCTGTGTACAACGTGTCACCGAACCCTGTATTATCCGGCGAATTCGCGACTCGGGGAAAATACACACCCATCCTCCACCGCGGAGGAGCGGATAGAGTGAGAGATAGAGAGAGAAAGAGAGTCGCGCGCGCAAGCGGAGCACGTCGCGCTAAATATTTCCCCGTTTAATTACACTCGGGGTGTATATACATCGGGTATACGTAAGAACATAATCGTAAAATTCGGCCGGGTGTTCTGCTAGTACAACGTACACGACGGTGTGTCGCTAAAACACGCGGCGCCAGGCGGCCTTTCTCCGCGAGATCTGGCTGGTACGCCTTCGCATGCACGCACTCACGCAACACTCATCTACACGCGCTCGTACAAACGCTCGCGCGCGCGCGCGCACACACACACACACACGCTTTTATTGCTGACGCGACCACACGCGCGATCGCACCCAGCACAATACGCCAACGCTGCACGCACACGTCGAGACCGAGGGATACCGACACACGTATACGCGACTCAACGCACACAAGCGACTTATACGCACGTGCTCACGCACGCACGCACGTACCCGCGAGGCACGCACACTTTCGTGCCACGGGGCGCTTCATTCGGTCCGCATCGTAAGACCGTCGGCGAAGGGGAGGAAAGGGTCGGTGAAACATTTGAATACAAGTGGCCCTCATTCGCCGGTAGCGCACCCCAATCAGCCCCGCGCCGTCCCCGAATGAAGGGAAGGAAGGGGGGCCGTTTTCAAATAACGTTTTTGCGACGAAACACGTCCGGGACGGAACAAAAACGTACTCGCCGGACGGAATGGAGAGTGGCCGGGCGAAAAGAAAAGATGCGAAACACGCCCTCGGCCCGAGCCCGGCATCGACAATGATGTTCGTCGTCGACCGCTCGATTATACTTAAGGGCGAGCGTTTATTTCCTTCTTCTTCTTCTTCTTTCTAATCCCCCGGTTCGTAGTGAAGCCGCGACGCGACGGGAGGCAAAGCCACGGGTCCGATCGTATTCCTTAGTATATATATCCGCATTGTCTTCGATTATTTATGAGCCACCCCTGGGGTTTCTGGCTTCTCGGGCTCTTGAGGCTTTCGACGATCTTAGGACCGCAAACACACTGCTTCACAATAATAGCGTTTACAAGCAACAACGGTAATGACGATAATAAGATAGTGTTGAGGAGAAGAAAAAAAATATACACAGACCGCGCGAGGAAAATCTCTGGGTGGGGAGGGGGAAGGGGAAAAGTCGAGGATTCTCAGAGAAAGTTGTCATGGGAAGAGAAGAGTTCCTCACGAAAGCGGGCAGTGGAGCAGAGCGGAGTGACACGCTTCGACATTCTTTTCGTCGCGCGCGCGGGAAACCGACGAGCGAATCTCTGCGACACGGGGAATACGATAAAATTATAGCTGTTCGCGAGCGCGAACAATGCGGCGTGTCGATCGCGCGGGGGACTTTGCTGCGCTTGCAACTACGACGGGGCGACGAAAGCGCAGGCGGCGGATACCGAATAGGAGGTGAGTGCTGTGCGCGAGCGAGTCGGTTTCCATGTTCTATTCCTGTCGAGCGGTTCCCAGTGTCGGGTAACAATGGCGGGCACGGATCACCTCTTCCTGCTCCTTGGCCTTTCTCGGTCGCTCTCTTGAAAATAGAGCGCGACAGAGAACGTGCGCCGTTTTTGGGAGCGAAATGCGTTTCTCGCCTCGTTCTCTCGGTCGCGTGCAACGCTCGTCTTTTACACACACACACACACACACACACACACATATAGTTTTCTTGAAGCGAAAAATCTTCTTCGCTCGAATTTCGTCGCTGCCGGGCTTTTCTTGCGTGTAGCCTTGCGTGTTCGGTTCGCGCAGCGCGAGGCGATCTTCTCGACGAGCGAGAGAGAGAGAGAGAGAGAGAGAGAGAGAGCGTTTCGCCACACCTCCTCGCGATTTTCTCGGCACGTTTCTCGCTAACGATCGCGCTCCGGCCGAAAATACGTTTCCGGGGCGAGGCGCTCCCGCCGCTCTGGGAGGATTCCTTTCCCGGGAGTATCTCGATCATCGTCGAGCCCGAGTCGATTGAACCGATCCCTTTGTAATGTATCCAGCCGGTCTGCGCGCGAGCTGCACAAACATTCGATCCGCGCAGTGAATGGAGCAAAAACGTTTACCGTTTTTGAGCAGCGTGTATCGTGTTACGCAAGCGTTGTTTAAAAAGTATGTCGTTCGAAAGAATGGAAAGGATTCACATGTGGTTTTAAATGTACTCTCTTTTGAAGTTGGTCTGTTACTAACTAAATATGGCGCAAAAAAAAAAAAAACGGTTTGATCCTTAACATAACAACATTAGGTATTAGCGCGGGGGTCCTCCTCTTCTTTCCGAAAAAAAAAAAAGTCTCGTCTTCGACCTCGCGTAGAATTTACAAATGGAAATTTTCTCAAGAAAAATATTGAATTTTTTTATCTTTTTTATCTTTTTTTTTTTTAGAAACGAACATGTACGCGCAAGTAAAACGCGTCAGATGTCAAAGATACACGTTATTTTCCGTGAAAGTTTTCTGTGTGTTATATAATCAGGGATTAATTCATTTGCCGAGAAATGAAGATATTAGCCGCCACTTCGCGGCGCTTTACTTCGCGCGCGGGCGCGTGTTAATTTATTTGCTAAGAAAAGATATTAGCGCCTCTGGTTTTCCACCGTCATCAATCTCGTGGATTAATCACTCGAATTGGATTGTTCTCAAGACTTCAATTCAATTCGCCATTTATCCATTGTTATTTTTCACGTCTGCGGATCTTAATCCACCTATTGATTTAAGAACATCAAAGATAACACAAGGATGGATTGGATTGCTTTCATAGGATCGTTTTCCGAGAACAATTCCATTTAATTGATTTGGGTCCAAATGGACCCGAGGGATGGGTAACGACTTTGAAATGCTGCGTATTTGTGTATGTATATATATATATATATATATATATATATATATATATAAACTACAGCGCACATTTCGCGTGTTCCGACTTTCTGCCGTGTTAGTTTGATCTCCAAAATCCTCCTGTACGTCAACAATAAACGCCGCGCGATTGATATGTTTTATATCATACACTTTGATAATCACAAATAGCAGTTATTACAATTTAATAACAAAACCCGCAGAGGATGACGCGTCTGTCGCCGAGCGAATTCGGTCGAAAATTTTCGACAATGCTGCGCGAACGTAAAACCAAACATAAACGAACAAATGAATAGAATTTCGGGGCAATTTAACATACATAACGTCGTCGCCGTGTTGTAATCGGCTGTCCGGGACAGCGCTTGAGTATACATCCGGCTATTATTGGAAAATGAAACGAGCCGCGAGCGAGCAAGAGAGCGAGAGAGAGAGAGAGAGAGGAGAGCCAGGTCGAGCCTTGTGTGTTATCCGCATTACATGCTTACCCCAATAAATTCCACGTGCACGCTGTCATATTACGGGAGTTGCCAAAAGCGAAGGAGGAATGGCGACGTGAAGCTTTATTAGGCATATCTTTGTGTGAAGAAGAGTCGAGATGAAAAACAGTGAGAGGGAGAGAGGCGGGCAAGAGACGAGCTTACGCCAACGTCGGGACATTCGATCGGGTCGTTTCACGCCCGGGTTGCATGCCCGAATATCTTATCTTGTCCCGGGCCCTGGGACTTTTTTGCTCCGAGAGAATCTCTTCGGGGTGTGAGAGATAGAGTGAGAGAGATGGAAGGGGAAACGAGAGAGAGAGAGAGACTCGTGTCTCCCTTCCGTCCCCCTTTCCCGCCCTCCCTCTCTCATCCCCTTGAAACGAGTCGTCGGAGATGAGACATGCGCGTTCGCTCACTTGCATGGGAATGGACGGGGCGTGGGAGTAAAAATGGGAATGAATGTAGAGACGGGTTGTACAAGTGGGCGTCATATTCTATTCGCGATGCTCTTGGGAGAGCGCGCTGACAAGCGAATAACTTAGCGTTAGGATTCAAATCTGTCGGCGTGTTCTCTGCGCGACGCGTAGCGTCGCGCCGTGCGACACGCGCGGTTTTTCTCTCCGATTCCGTCACATCGATAATCGATCGGCCAGTACGTACGCACACCGAACCGGTCGTGTCTCGTCGAGCGCGATACGACGACAGCTCATCCGTATGCATATATATACACATATATAGTATATATATATATATGTATAGTATATGAAACGCGCGCGTGAGAAATGGCGTTTTAGAGATTTTCAGTGAAAAATGTTGAGAAACTTTTGCCCGATTAGAACGCAAACGGCGACGCGTGTGAAATAATTAAAGCCGATAAGGGAGATTTTTAATATTCAGCGAAAATTACTCTACACATTTCCACCCTCGTAAGATTCCGCGATATCGAAATCAATATATAAGCGCACGCTTACGCCCGCGTCGCGTAACGTGACTTTTTCCAGAAAATAATTAACGCTCGCGTTCGGGAAATGGGTTGACGGATGAGGGTAGCTAAACTGGCGCAAAGTTGCAACAGAGAGAGAGTGCAACCGCGAGCGCGACATTCTCGCCCGCTTCGTTTCCTCGCTCGCGATCACCGGCCGCTCTGATCGCGTGATCGTAATTGCTGGGTTCCGGCGATCGCGCCAATAATATTACCGATGCTCGCGAAAGGGATAGAGAGAGAGATAGATATAGAGTAGGGCGCACGTAGCGAGCTCCGTACACGTATCATCATCGCCGCCGCCGTCGACATGAGCGCGCGCGGCTTGTAAGCGGGCACGAAACATACCGCGTCGCTGTCCGCATATAATTGATTGGGTAGGCTCATTGTGTGACAGTCGCCTCATTAAGATGCGACCGTCGGCGCCCACTGGCGTTCATTTATTTCATCAGACCGAACCCCGCGATCGGGCGATACGTGCCGTGCTAGCTGCATTAAACTCTGGTTCTCTCTCTCTCTCTCTTTCTCTCGGACCTCGTTTCGCTCTCTCGTTCTCGTTGGCCATTCTCGTCATACGCGCGTTCCTCGCTCATGTTCCGTAGCTCATTCCCGGCTCATACACGATGCTCTTTCGGCGCCGTGGCGGCTCTCGCAGTTGTTGCGTCAGTGTCAATCACCGAAATCCTCCGCCCCCGTACATCCCGACGCGCACTTTCGAAAGTGCTTCCAAAATATGAGCGCCGCGCTGAATTCCAAATATGTCCGGGGAGAGGTACAACGAGAGAGAGAGAGAGAGAGAGAGAGAGAGAAAGAGAAAGAGAGAATCGCTGCTCCCAACGCCGCTATTCCCTATTCTCCCGAAACTCGCCCGGGATCTCACGAAATTACAAGCTCGCCCGCGTCCCGCTGCGAATTTCGGATTTATACGTCACGCTACCGCGAAGCTTAATCCCGCGTCCCGCGTTTCATCTGAGCTGTTTACGACGCGGCTCTCTCGCGGCCGGCTGCTCTTTCCCAAAACTATCCCGTGACGTATACGTTTTGAGATAGAATTTCCTATAAATATATGTATATATAGCAATTAGATGTGTGTGCACGTGTACGTGTGCGTGTGCGTGTGTGTGTGTGAAATAATAATAATATCGCGCTTCGCAAACAGCGATTTCCCATAAACGATTGTACATTACATTTGTAACATTAATCGTATCTATATCTGGACGCGACATTTGACCGCGGTTGTAATATATTTATTGTTTGCTGAAATATCAACTACTCCGGAAATTACGCACACAAAATAATAGCACTAATTTTAGAATATCCTCCTATTTTGTGCGATGGTCGATCGCGGTAACTTGCCGATTATCTAAATCTGTCCGCGGCGATATTTGCCCGTACGATTACAGGGGATGGTCGAATTTGCCCCGCGGTCGTTGCACGTAACGGTACGGCAAACAATAGATTCGATTGATCGTTTCGTGCGCGCTAGAATTACACTTCGGGGAAGATGACTCGTTAGGCCCGTGAGCGGCTTACTCGACTCGCTCGTAAAGTTCGCGTTTCTCCTCGTCTCTTCGGCGGCGTTAACCCTCCTCCTCCTCCTCTCGTCGGATTCTCTCGCGCGCCGACCCGAGCGACGGTCCATTAATTGCGAATGCTCGGGCGAAGATTGGGTCCTCGACGCAAAATGCTATCTGTGCGCGATCTTTTCCCAAATGTCACACTCGTTCAAGTGTGATGAGAAATAAGAAAGAAGCGATATTTGCGCTCGTAAGATTTTCTCGTCGAATCGAAATAAAACATTTCTGTGATATATATTTATTAAATGTGAAAAAGAGACCGGAATCAGACGCAACGGAAAGAGAGAGAATTGTTTGAAAGTTTAAAAGTTTGAAATTTTATTCCGGAAGAATCGTTTGTGCAAAAATGCTCAGCGCCAAGATTGGATCGTCGACTCGAGTGTTGTCTGTCTGCGAGCTTTTCCAACGTTAAGCATTTTTCCTTCGGGGAGGAAAAAAGATAGAGAGAGAGAGAGAGAGAGAGAAAGAGAGAGAGAGAGATCCGTTAGTTTGGCGAAGAAACGGTGCTTGAAATCAAATAAAATTCTGTAAAGATAGTTGTTGCCAAGAGAGGTTATTAAATAAACAGATAAAAAAAGAGATTTCACCGCGCGGAAAAATCGGTCTGCGATTTATCATTCGATAACTTTGAACGTAGCATGTCTAAATATATCGTATAGTGTTTGCTACTGGAAAAAACATTGGTTTAAAAAATTAGTATAAAAAGTATAAAAAGTGTAGGGAAAGATATATAGAAATTCTTTTTTTTTTCTTTTGTTGTCTAAAAATAAATTCTTTTTTGTTCTCAAGTTTTGAACGTGCTTGATACGATCGTAAAATCATATCAGAGAGAAGGTCTTTTCCGACTGAGCGAACACCGCGGGCGAATTTAGCGAACGGTTACAGCGCGCAGCATTTCCCGAAGCAATTTCTTGTGATATCTGGCACACATACCGTATTATCACTCGCGAACATATACAGTCTATAAATCACGACCGGTGTACAATCCGCTCTTCCGCGCCCGGTAATCGTTATACGAAGCGTGTTCGCGAAATTTGCCACGCTTCGAGGACGCATCACGGTCCGTGATGCGGACAGAACATCCCGCGGAGAAGAGGCTCTTGTCGGTGTGTGTGTGTGTGTGTATGCCGACGCTGAACTCCGGGGTTAATCCCGCGTTTCACAAACGGGCCCGGCACACAATGCGCCGCGAGACGTATCGTAGCGGTTCTCGCGCGCGCGCGAGGGATACGGTTATAAGCAGCCGCGTTGGTCGCGCGGCGGCGGCGGCAACGGTGCGGTTCTATACGAGCGCGATGCAATTGCGAATCTCGAAACGGTCTTTAGGCGAAACGTAAAGTAGTATTCTCTGTTGCGCGAGAGAATCTCTGGCCGGAACAATAACCGGACAAACCGCCGCCGCCGTTGCGACCGCCGTCTCCGCCGCCGCCGCCGCCGCTCACGGCTCGGTGAGCGTAATTTATATTCAAATGAGTATGCGCTGCATGCCGTCGCGCAGCCACGTCCGGGGTAGCGCTACAGCTTTCTCTTGCCTTTTGCAACGCCTCCGAGCATGGCGTCGAAGCGTTATCGATACCCGCTTTTACGGCTCGCACGGGCGCGATACGCGCGGCGCGCGGGAAAGAACGTACAGAGGAAAGGAGAGGAATTAGAGCGCCGTGTGCGTAACGCGCATACGTAAGTGCGACTGTATGTCGAGGGGTGAGGGAAGTGTCTCGCGGGATAAGAGCTCCCTGTAATTGCTCGGCGGATTTATCGCGCCGCGCGCGCGCGCGATGTTATATTCCCGAGCGTCGAGAAAGGAAGAGAGAGAGAGAGAGAGAGAGAGAAAGAGAGAAAAACGCTCGTAACCGCGTCGCGTTATCATCATCGTTGGGATTTTAGCGAGACCCGAAGGCTAATTGCCGTTGCGAAGTGCCGTTCGGACGGGAATTATCGGATTCACGTGGATGTCTCCGTGTCGTTCGTCGAGAAAGCGTGATCTTCGACGCGCGCGTTTACTCTCAAACAAGTTTTATCGACACGTTAACATTCCTGTTCTCTCTCTCTCTCTCTCTCTCTCTCTCTCTCTCTCTCATTCTTTTTTGTTTGTAAAGTTTCAGCGATTAGCTTCTCTCGCAGAGCTAAAAGTCTCGCCGACGCTCGAGATTCCTGCGGAAAATGCCGGAGTCGCTGACATTCGACGACGCTCTCTCCTTTCGAACTCGTAGCGGCATGCGCGCGCGTGCGACGTTTCTTTATAGCCTCCGTGAACGGAAAAGAAGCTGAGAGAGATATTTATACTTAAAGCGCGCGCGCGCGCGCGCACGCTAGCAAAACACGTCTGGCATTTTTCGCACGGAAAATGGCGCGACAGAGGCCGGCACTCAAAGGATTAATCACGATGAGGGCGATTCTCCTAGAACAAAGTTACAGCGTCGGATTTACTGGCTCTGGTGTTTCAATGAAGAAACAACGTGTTGTAACATCAAAATGACAACATTTATTATCGCGCGCATTTCGCAAAAAGCAACAATTTGTAATTACGCAAAATTATCGCATATTATTATTAGCATTCTCATCGCGCACGTTGCCAATGTGCGCGGGACACGCCTGTAATCTCGCTCTTTCTGCATTAATATTGTATTCTTTGTGAGCGAGATTTTTTTTTAATTAAAACAACAGTTCGGTAAAAATATCGATACGTACAGGCGTTTTCCATTTAATCAACACTCAGGAAACGAGAGAACGCGCGCCGAACAAAAGCCGAAGAGGGACAACAAGAATGTAACGGCGAGCGACAATGCATATTTTAGCGTTTCAGAAAATTGTTTGCTTTTCCGCGAAATATCGATTTGTAACTGCGAGCTTTGTCACCGGATTTAATCAGAGTCAAATGCATTTAGCGCGCGTCGCGTCCCGTGACTTAACGTTCCGCCAATAATAATTCTCGGACTTCTCTTTACACACACACACACACACACACACGTACATATATATGTACACGTAGCGTCATATTGGTGTACAAGTACGTATTTCCAATCACGCGTAAAAACGTACCATCGCATTAAATTAATCGCGTCAAATCGATCGAAGGAGGATATTTTGCTTCTTCCGCGAGGGGTACAAGGCCCAATTTCACGTCGCCGCTTCACAAGCGTGCGCATCGCGCGCGGTCATCGTCCTCCTCAATTACAGATGCGGAATGATAAGACCTTCGGAGGAGGGAAAAGAAAGGGGGAGAGAGAAGAAACGGCGTAATTTTACGAGTCGCGTACTTTCGCGTCGTAAAATCATAGTATCCCGGGCCCCGGAAGGCGGCCGTTATTGCAACGACAGATATCGCTGACGAGTGATCGCCGGTTTCATCGCTAAAACGACCCGTCGCTAAATTACGTCCGCAATCATACATACCTCGCGGATAAAGAAAAATACAATACATCGCTTTATAATGCGATCGCAAAAAAAAAAAAAAAAAAAAAAAAAAAAAAAAAAAAAAAAANAAAAAAACACGGAACGCGCTCGATTGAATGAATGCTCACTACCGGCCATTCAGAACGCGCGCGCGTTCCTTCCACTTACGTGCGCGCGAGGCGCGAATTTTTCGCCGCGATCGCCGGGCTCCGATCGCGCGTACACACGCGTAGCGGACTCCACGGAAAGATAGAATCTTCGATTTTTCGCGCGCGCGAGCGAGCAAACGGTCGGCGTACATATATATATATATATGTATATATTATTATATATCTACACGGACACACACACGCGCGCGTGTCATTATCCGGAGCGCTTACCGTTGCATTATTCCGTAACGATATGCAGGCTGCTGGGCGAAAAATTCCTGCAGACTACGCGTCGAGCCGGCCGCGCGGAGCTCCGGGCTAAGACAAGAGGAGGAGAAGAAGAATGAGCGGAATAGAGAGAGAGAAAGAAATAGAAGATATAGAGAAAGAAAGAGAGAGACAACGGAGGAGCCATTACCGGAGAGAGAAAAGGTGAAAAGGGGACGACGGAGAGGCAAGAGTGGCCGCGCACGATGCGGAACACCGTGATTGCTAAATAATCGATGCCCGCGAGCCAGCCGTGTAAATGGAGCGAGATACACGATGCACGATGTACTTGAATACTCGCCTAAACTCTCTCGCGCATCTCTCGATCCCGCGCGCACCGGAGAGAAGGAACACACCGCTCTCAGCGATGAAGAAACGTTCCGAGGGGATATCGCGCGCCGTCCCGGTCCGTCTATGCAGCTGCTGTCGTCCGTTGCTTGTCGTCTTGCGTGGTATATGTACACTGTCATCGACACGGCGCTTAAAAGATCGCACAAAGAGACCTGCCTCGAAAACGAGACAACGACGACGCCTGTTTATTTCAGCGTGCTCGCCACCCGGAAAAAAAGCACGAGGCGAGCACTCGTCCGTCGAAATTCGCCGAGAGAGAAATTTTTTTTGTTTTCTCGAAAATCAGAGAAATTTTTTTCATTCAAGTTTCTCCTTCGGTGTTTTTACCGTCGCCATTTTGCGACGGTAATTTTGTTTAAAACTTGGAAATTTTGTTCCGGGAGAGATTTTTATAGATAAATATTTTTTTCAAGATTCTCTCGAACGGGAAGAATTAACACCGCTCTCTCTCTCTCTCTCTCTCTCTCTCTCTCTCTCTCGCGTATTTCATACATATATCTCATCTTCTATCTCGCCGAAGACGATAAATTCATTTCGCTGAGAGACGCGGCAACAAATTTCACACGTGAATTAAAATGCAGAAAAATAAATTACGGAATAAAATTAATTTAGTAGCTCGAGAGAGATCGGGCCGCGGATTACGTGGAACAAGAGAAAATTTGATCGCGGGCGATACGAAGCGACTTGAATACATACCGCGCGAGAGAGGAGCCGCTCAAAGGTTCCGCTCGCGCGTCTAAGAGGTTAAAGAACGTTATCACCGTCATCATCGCCGCGCTATCATCATCGTCATCATCATCATCATCATCATCATCATCATCATTGTAGTCGTCGTTGTCGTGCTCGTTATTATATATAACGAAGCCGCTGTAAAGTTTATGCCCATTAGATCTCTCGTGATCATCCGTTGTCGTCATCGCACGAATGTTTCGTTCAACCAGACCGAGTCGCGGGACCGGTAATAGTTATTATTATCCGTTCGCGGTCTACGCGCCGCAGAAGACAGGACCCCGAAGTGATACTTTGAAACACGATACCATAAAATTCGATCCCCAAGGAGAGGAGGGGAGGGGAGATCGATCGTAAGCGCGCAGAAGACCCGGGTCGATCACGGTTCGGCGCTTCGGGATGCGACACGGCGTTTTAAAAGCGCATAAAACCGCTGGAAACGTCGGGGATCCTTCGAATTTACCGCACGTTACGGGTTTTCCCGTACGGCCATTCGAAACGTCGTTCGTACGTAGATTGAGAGACGCGAAAAGGGCCAGGGAGGAGAACAAGTAGTAAGGGTATGGGGGGGTCGCATTTGTCACTCGTATCGTGCGTTAGGCGCGGGACGAGAGAAAACCGAAGACAGAAGTCTCATTCGCGTCCTGGAATAGATAGCCGGACCCTTTTCTCTTTCTCTCTTCGCGCCTCCCATCCGGATTTAAACGACGGCGGAAACTCGATAAGCCGATGCGTCGCTCCTCCTCTCCGGAAGTAGAATTTATACTCCGAGGGAAGGAAGTCGGAGAGAGAGTCGACCGGCCGGAAAATATCGATCGCGATTTCAACTCGGGATTGTCCGATTGACTCGCCGCGCTAGGCGGAAAGGAAGCGGTTTTACATCGCGCTGCTACACCGTTCTCTCCATTTCTCTCTTTTTCTCTTTCTCCGTTCTCTTTCTCTCTCCGCTGCTCGTTTTCCGCGTGCCATTTAATTTTATGAGCAGCGTTGAGCTGCTTCTCCTCTCCTCTCCTCCTTCCCTCCCTCATTCTCCCTCTCCCCCCCTGGCTCTGCCAACCCGTCGTTCAATGAGAACTGCCCGATCGAACGAAAGAGCATCGGCCGCGCGTGCGACGCTTCCTGTCGCTATTGTATCGATATCGATGCTGCATTTTTCATTAGACTGACCCCAGGCTTTGCGGCACGAATGTGCTGCGCGAAATTTCAGCTTGGTTTTCGGATCTCCCGTTCTGTTATTATTTTCGTTGCATTAGTTTCTTTTTTAGTTTTTTTTTTTTTTGTTTACTGCTTTAACGGCGTTCTCTCTATGTGTATTCGTTGAGATATAAGAGCAATTTTTAAGAGATCGAAAAAACACAAACGGAATATCTGAAATAGAGTCGGAACATTTTTCTACGCTGTCGGAGAGAAATTGAGAAAGAGTTGATTTCTTTTATTGAAATACTTCTTACTTGAAGATTTTCTCACTAATTTTTCGCGATCAACAAACTCGCTCGAAATTCTCGAGACGATCGATTTCTCACGCTCGCGCGAAAGAAGAGCATCGCACAATCTCTCACATTATTCCACGTTCGACGCGATCATTCGACTCGATTTATTTGCACGCTAATGGCGGGGGGTGGGGGGAAGAGCAACCTTGAATCACCGCCGTATATCCTGTTTAACCATGAAAAGTGTGAGCCGCTCGCCGACCGGGGAGCGGCGAGTAGCTCCAATGAGAGAGAGCGCGCGCGCACAGGGGTGGCAGAAACATAAATATACACCAGTTCGCGGGAAGGTATTGTATTGTCGAAGTGTGAGAGCGCATCTCCCCTCCCGTAATACCCGAAATGTCCGAGCACTTTTAGCGGGCGGGTCCGGACATCCTCGCAGAATGTATGAAATAATCGCGAGAGAGACACCCCCCAACGACGCGCGTCCGCCAGCCCTTAAACGCGCGAATCGCAAACAAAACTGCCACGTAAGCGAATTTCGATGTTTGCGCGTGCAAAACTTTCATATGTGTACGTATATATAAGCGCGACGCGACGCGGAGGGAGATGGAGATGTCGTATGCGTGCACGCGTGCGTGAATTCACGGGCCGGCGGTGTTCAGAAAAATGTTGCCGGCGCTGCGCGACAGCGCCCGGCGCGCGGTTCTTTACGAGCTAATGCCGCGTATAGGACGAGTTAATTAATCGGACGGCCCGGCTAAATTCATGGCGCGCAGAGCCATCGGCTGTCGGTGATCCACGAATGTCGGTACGTCCACGCGCTGTTTCGGGGGGGGGATAACCAACACGGACCGGGGGTCCCGGCCGATGGGGAGAGATTGGAGCGTGGTGCGCTCTACAGGGTGTCATCGCGCCAAAGTCCGCTTCTTTCGACTGCGAATCTTCGGACATAATTTTTGAGAGAAACGCCATGTCGCGTTTCCTTTTTGCGCTAGTGTTAATTATCTTGACACAGCAGATTCTCTTCAGTTGCGAATTAATTAATAAATTAAACGGCAGAAAAGTTAATTTTCCTTAGAACGCGAACACACAGCAAGTCTGCGCATCGTTCGCTCGCACTCGTGAAAATTTGATTCTCTCCGACCGTTTCATTTCAGTTCATTTGCAATTAATGCAAACATAATTGATTTTCTGGACGGACGAATTGACATGAGCTCTCGAAGTTCCCGGGGGAAGAATCTTTAACCGGAAAAGACCAATGTGTTTCCGGGCGGGACACCCTGTACAAGGGCTGGCCGTCTGTGTCGCGTACGCATCGCGTTCTCTCCGAGCGTGTCTCGTCGTCTGTGTGTTCGCCGGTGATATATGTGCACGAGTGCGTCGGAGGGCCACGCCTACCAACACCGCGGCCTAATTGAGTGATCGAGTGGCCTCGCGGTGCGTTGTGGCACCCCTGCCTCTGCGGTCCCCGCCAGCCAGATATCTCGTCTGCGTACACTGATGGCGTTTCGGGGGGGATTCCCGGACGTACAAAAGGACTCTCTTGCTCTATATGGGCTGTGTTTCTCAAGGGGGGTCTGAGAGGGTGTCAATTGCTTCTGCCCGTTGAAAGACAGCTGCATTCCGACCGAAGAAAGATTAGCGGCCGATAGAGTTTTAATTGTGACAGCCACTCCGCCGTCGAATACTTAATCAACTGATTAGATATCGAGAAACGCACACGCGCACACGCACACATACACACGCAATAGATACAATCGAACGCGCAGAAGTGACGACAGTCATCGTGGAAAGAGCGATATCTATTCCGATGGAAATTAGACGAAGAAACGCTGCGCAGTCGAGGCCTCAAGAGGGAACGTTGAGGTACCCGACACTAAACACACGTTAGCGCGCGGCGCTATTCCGAGAATTCGACACATAAAGGAACCCGACGAGAGGTCTCAGGCGCCTGGGTGTCAATTGCTTGTTCGCTGCCTGCTCGCTATATAGCTGAAACTGGCAGCTGCGTTCTCACTCGGAGGAGATATCTCAGCGCGGCCAATAATTTTATGTAAAAGAGAAGAAGGACACCGACTTGTGCGTCTCGCTGACATTCGGGTGAGAAATACGCGCTCGCGCGCGCGCGCGACTTTTGAGAGCTAGAGAGAGGAAAATAAGAGCTAATACACTTAATGATATTAACAAGATTCAATCCCGGAGAGTAGATTTGTTTATTCTTTTATAAGTTTTGTAAAATTCATCTACATCTCTCGAATTTGAGACGGAGTCTATATTTGCGTCACACTTTGTCTCGACGTTTATTTCTTTTTTCTTCTCTTGACTTTTGAACATTATTTCAGTTTGCGATATTATCGCAATCAAAAGACGTGATTTCGCTCGGTCAATTATTACTTCTCTATCATCTTATCAAAACTTCAAGCTTCCAACGCCATTGCGATTAATAATGACCGTGTTGTTTCATTTCCATTTCTGTAATTCCCCACGTCAATATTTACTCTCAGAAAATGTGAGATTTGCTTCAACGTGATACATTTGGCGAATAATTTATTTGTCAAAATTGTTTTCGACAATCAAAAATGAATAGCGTAAATGTTCTGCCTTTTAGCCATTTTTTTTTGTTTTTTTTTTTTAACTTACACAGATATTCTATTTTTTTTTGTTCGTACAATATTCCCCGAGGGAAAATTGCCTTTCTATCTAAAGGCTTTAAAACACACCGAAACAAATCTATTTCGCGACACCGTGTACTGTAGCTTTTACAGTTCGTTACTTCTTAACATCCGCCAGGACATACGCGACTGTTTTCTTTTTTTTTTTTTAGAACCGCCAGAGAGCAGTTTATCCGTAGGCTCTATATTTGTCGCAGGCGTTTTAATAATAACGCGCATACTCGCGCACACTACGTGAATACGCAAAAAAAAATAAAAATAAAAAAAACAGGCGGAAGGCAATTCTCCGCAAATCATACGTATATAGACCGCGTTTAATTAAAGTATTAAAAATACAAAAATTAATTTGGCAAAAGTGCGTAATTAATACAATTCAGAGTGAAGTTTTCACTTTGCCGTGAGTTTGTTTTATTTTGAACTTCTCTTTATAACATGTGTATATATGCGGGGAAACTGTGTATGCGCGCGTGTGTGTGTGTGCGCGCGCGCGCCCGCGTTTGCTGCTTGTTTTAGATGTACAAAGCGGAAACTCAATTCCGTGTTACGTACACGTATTTGAGCGCTCTAAAATCCAAGTAAGGGTCTAAATAATTTGGATCGATACAGCAGACGCAAAACTTCAACTTGGGGAGGTATAAAAGGGCTCACATTACGTTGTTCACGTGCGATACGTGTACGGTGCGATGAAGTGCGTGTATGTACGTCATCGTATACGTGAAACACACGCCGACGCATTGTTCTCCGCGTCTTGCACGACACACGTGGGCCGTGTTGCACCGACAGCGTGAATTAAGCGATCTTGGGTCAGTAATTCGCCGCCGCATCCTCCGTCTCTCTCTCTCTCTCTCTCTCTCTCTCTCACACGCTCTTCCCTTTCTCTCTCGAGGCATCATAGACTGCTGTAATATAGTCGCGGAGAGGAAAATCAAGTTAACCAGCCTCACCGTTAATCGACGCTGAAGCGCGCCTGTCCGTGACTCGTCTTGCGCGCCATTCAACGTGATCTTCATCATCCTTATAATTCTCAGCGCGGCGAATGACGATGAAACGCCGACTGCGGGGTTCGGCCGTCCGGAATAAAATCGCAAAATTATACACGGAGAGAGTATAACTCGCGCGCGCGTGCGCGCGCGAGAGAGAGAGAGCTTCGCTAAAATAAACTATATTCCCAAAATCAACACAGCGCGACGCGGAATAGAGACGAAAAAACTATTTCCACAATTGTTTGTCCGACGACGCGAGTCGTCGTATATCGAATGTAATATTCGCGTATCGCGAAAAACAAAAACTCCGCGTCGTTATTTTTTTCAGAGTTAAAATACATATTACACACCAGATGTACACGTACACACGTCTGAACGTACTAATGTCGAAAAGATACGGCGAAAAAAATATATCCGCGTGGCGTTCGGAGCAATAAAGACGGTTGTATATATGTTGATATTTTGAAATACACTTGAATATTAACCGGGGAGGATTTGAGGAATAAAGGGAGAGCTTGTTGAGAGCCGCGCTCGTAAGGCGAGTTGCGTGAAGAAGAGACGCACGCTCGGGTGCGGCGTGAATTCTCACGGATTAACGCGAGCATATGTCGCGAGAACGGCCACATTTGGCGGCGAGGCGAAGATATACACAGCCCACGTTTGTGGTGTTCACCTTGAAACTTTGCGCGAGGCAACGCACCCGCCGGGTGCGGGTCTTCGGCGTGGAATCCTTGATGAGGCGACTATTCCACCAACGATGACTGGTGGAGTGCGGCGGTGATACGCGCTCGCGCGCAGTAATCACGAGTGGTTGCGTCTCGTCGTCGTCGTCGTCGGTTGTCGACGAGTTACAGAGATACGCGTCACGCAGAGGGACGTCTGGTCTGTTCGGTCTTGGTCTGTTTCTGGGGCGTGAAATATATCAACGAGAAACGTCAACGAGAGCGATCGTTTATCGATCACGCGATGGATGTTTATATTATACGAACAAGCGTATTTACGCGCGATCACGCACGCGCGGCCGCGGAAAGACGTCCCTATGTTAACTTGAGCACTAATTGAAGATAGCAGTGATCGTTCGTATTACGGGTTGGGAAAATTGAAGGTTTCAAAGATAACAACCGGTTGCATTAAATAATATTGTAGAACGAGAACGTCTTAATGTAACGTCGATATGAATTTGCCAGCACAAGTAATTTCGACAATTGCAGATATTGATTCTAAAATAGATTCTAATTAGCTCGTTATTGAGTATTAAATTATTTAATTGTGTTTAAATACGTTCTTTAGCTGAACGCGCGAAACTGTTATTTCCGAAGCGATCGCACAATTACGTTCCCCGAAATAATTAAAATTGCCGAACGCGATATGCGTGCGGGTGAATATTCATATTTTAAAAACCCGACCTGACTTCTCACATCTCGTGTTTCCAATATAAACGATTAACATCGACACGAGATAATCATTGGCATTTATATTTCGCACGCGCATTTGCCGCGGTGAAATACGAACGTGTGATTTTCGCTTTTATTTGGCTAACACGAGAATCGGGTAAACGTCAACCCGGGGCTTCCCGACAATCGGACGTTTAAGCGCTAAATACGCGGTGGGGGAGATACGAGCGCGGAGAGAAGGGATATATAAAGTGTGTGTCCGGGCGCGAGAAGTGTACCCGCGATGTGGAGAAAGGGGAAAAACGCGCGTTAATGGCGACACGACAGAAATCAATCCATCGCCGACGCGATCGCGTAGCGTGGGTTTTCGATCGTATCTCATAATAGGAAGTCCGTGTTGCCCCGCTGCTAGGCTCTCTCGTATATACCTGCTATTCTCCGACGAGAGTCGACCGGGCAGGCGGCGGAGAAAGAGAGAGAGAGAGAGAGCGCGAGAGAGAGAAATAGAGACGGAGATGGACACAGAGGGGGAGTTTACGGTAGTCGTTTGTTTCTGCCCGAACCGGTCTGGCTTGGTGGATACTCGTCCCGGCAGCGTTATCGCGTGCTGACCCGGCTACGGAACCTGGCGTGCCACGAAGGGAGAAAAGGAGAAATAGAGATAGAGAGGAAAAGAGAAAGAGAGAGAAAGAGAGAGAGGCAGATAGAGAGAACAGCGAACACAGCGTAATCGTAACAACAGCTTCTTCGGATAATCGATCGATTCGAGAGACCGGAGGTGAGCGAGCTTCCCGCCGCGTTTCCGCAAGACAGGACGAAGCGATACTAACCCCCTGAGCGAGCGCGTGCGGCGCCAGGAAAACGAGGGATGAAAGGATCCGTGGGAAAGAGATAGAGAGAATACGCGCGAGGGGTGCCCATCCTTCGGCTTATACATCTTCTCTCCTGCCCTTTCGATCCCACCGACCGACCGAGAGAGAGATCCCTCCCCGTCCTGAGGGGCTTCCCGCCGCGGCCTCCATCAATAAACTTCAGCTACTTCGTTTTTCCCTCCCGCAGTTTCTCCGCCGCGCCATTCCGCCTCTCCCATTCTCTCTTTCTCTCATTCCGCGGAATGGCACCGGCGGAAAACGTTTCGGGGGAAGGAGGAAAAAGATATTTTCTCTCGGCAACACACGCTCTCCTCTCTCTCTTGCTCTCTTTCTCTCTCTCTCTCTCTCGTCTTCTCTTTCTCTCATTCTCTTTCCTCAACCCCGGCAAGCTACCCCCCTTGGGGTAATCCCCACAGGAGCGTGAAGTAGCTTCGGCACAAGGGGCGTTTCGCGGAAGGAACCAGGAATCCTCTGAGGGCGAGATAGAGCGAGAGAGGTCTCGTGATACGACGACTCGAGGGATGGAAGAAGAAGAAGAGGAGGAAGAGAAGGAGGAGGAGGTGGAGAGAGGAGGATAGTGCAAGGGTCGAATTACAATTCGGCGAATATGCGGTCGCGTCGCCTTTCTTAATATCCCTAACTTAATCCGCCGCCTCGCTCGCGTCTAAGAGAACGTGGGCGTAAATTGATGTTGAAAACAGAGTTTCTCGACACTCGCGCTTAGCCGGCTGGCGGCCGGATTCTTCATTTCGATCCCTTCTCTCCCTCTCATCATCCGCAGCCTCCACGGAGATATTCGTAAAGGGATAATTCTTGTTCCACTCGAAGGAATTTCGTGTACGCATTAACCATCCGTCGCGCGGCACGTGTGTATGTGTGTGCGTGTATGCGCGGTTTCTCTCAATCTCTCTCCGTCTCTTTCTTTTTTTTCTTCTCTCTTTTTCGTCGCGTACTAAAAAGTTATTCCAGTGAAAGCTTTCACATATGGACAAATATTCTACGTGGCTGTGTAAATTTGCCCAAGCCCGCGTCTACCTTCGTTAATTTATGCGATGTGTGTACAGCGCGTCGGGATGCGCGAGATACTGTATTTGTGCTGTACGGCGCGCGCGTGTGCGGCGAACAGGTGAATTATTCTTTTTTTTTTTTTTCCTAGCCCAAAGTGTAATCGTTATTAATCGCGGGTGTATATGCACTTTGATGTGGTCAAAATTAATATTTGGAATTAATTAGTTAATAACAAGACCGGGGGGACAGAGAAAGAGAGAGAGAGCCGCGGCGCTTCCGTACTTACATTATGTACGAGTTGTAATTCAGCGAAGTGTGTATAATCTTTTAATTTTCAGCGCGCGCTGATAATTCCGTTCATTCCAGATATGATATATTTGTGTGTATTCTTTATCTTCCTTTGCAAAATTCTAATCTATCACATACGTACATTCTTGTGATCGTCGATGGGAAGTAATCTTTGCCCACCAGTTATAACTGTATGATAACCACTTAGTTTCTCGTTGGAACTTCCGTCAGTTGCCTTCCCGCGGGTAGCTCGCGTCAGTTTTCCAAAGGTGTCGGGCCGAGAAGCGACGTGAGAAAGACAGACGGAGATAGAAAGAGAAAGAGAGAGAGAGAGAGAGAGGTGGAGCTGCAGATACAAATTGCCGCTTCCTTTCATGCGAGTCTACGTACGTCAAGGTAGAGAATCGCGCGCGAGTTCTCTCGGCCGAATGGTACCGATAAACGAATAAACGCCAAGATTCAAGATACCGACTGTGCGCGCCCGGTATATTTCTTGCCGGCGGCGGCGGCGCTCGGTGAATCTAGATAGGAAAGCGAGAGAAAGAGAGAGAGAGAGAGTGGAGAGGTAAACGGAAGACTCGGAGCCCCGGAGAAAACTATCGAGATCTAGAAGACTGATTACCCGACGCATTTCTTCCGAGAGCGTGTGCGGCGCGGCCCGACCGAGAGCGCTTTATTCGTGTCGATCGCGCGCGGCCTCGGGTCTTTCAATTATTTCCTTTTCCCTTTTTTCTTCCCGTTTTTCGAAAGCAGAAAGCCTGGAGACTCTCGAAGAGCAGAGTACCGCGATAAAAATCACCCGCGATTTCCCACTCCCCTGTGCACGCACATTTCCCCGTCCCCACCCCTCCCCTTCTCTCTCGCCGCGGAGAGACTCTATCAAACGGCGGGGTCAGGCCTTGAACTCGAATGTTTTCACACACGAATGATTTATCACTCGCGGTGCGAGAGATATTTCCAAAAATTAACATCGTTGTTTAAATATTTCAAATGAAATCTTTTTACATATTGAACAGAAATGTAATTTAATTGTTCTTAAATTGGATTTTATACTTTAACACTTTTGAAATTTATATACACACGCGCGCGCATATATGTATGAACGAGAGTTCATACTCGGGAAATCACGTCGGGGGAGAAACACCATATAAAATTTATAGCGTGTTTTTCGAATCGCGTTGAAATAATTGCGTGAAATATGTAGATCGTTGGAAAAAATAATTGCGAGAGCACGTGCGTCTCTCGCTTTCGTCGCGTTAATGGAGAACAAGGAAAATATTCACCAGCCATATGTAAGTATTAAATTTCCTCGGGCTTCTGATCCCCAATCTCTCCTAATGCTCCTCCTTCTTCACTCCTCAAGACTCCTTCATCACCCGCGCGCGTACATACAACCGAGAGAGGGGTCACTCTTTGATCGCTCTCGCCCGCGAGAGAGGAACGGCGAAATAATCATTATGGCCGTCGGTGAGGGATGATAGTGCGCGGCAAGAGTAACGACGCGAGAGAGAGAGACAGTGATAAGAAGAGGAGAGGGACGTGAGAAACGAGCGATGTGCCATATGGTCCACCGCGCGCGCGGTTGCGTGTTCTCGTCGGCGCGCAATGCGAAAGCGGAACCCGCGAGCGGACTAATAAGTCAGGAACCTGTGCTCGGTAACGAGCGTGCCAGACGTTACACACGGAATATCCCTGTGGCTCTCTCACATCTAGACAAAGAGGGCGGACGAGAAAGACGGTGAGGCAACTTCGATCCCGCGGCTTTAGCGTTTGTAAATTGCGCCCGTGAAATCCCGATTTTACGAGGCCGCGTGAGATTAGATTCTCTCTCTCTTTCGTTAAATCGAGCCGCCGCGGAATCACTTTTTGAAGAGGACATTCTCGCGCACCGCGGCGTGTACATAAATTTCCTAAATTTCCCGCCAGAATTCGTGTGAACGCATTTTGCGCGCGCTGGCTGGACTACGGCACGGGGTTGGCTGTGACTAGCTGGCGCCTCGAACGAAAATTTTACGACGGAGTTAATTAAAGAGGCGACTCACATGGGAAATTAAAAGGTTATTCGATACGCCGTCGTTGTAAATGTAAAAAGATACGAGACGAGAGAGAGAAAGGGGGGGAAGGGGCGCCGGTTAATTTTAGGGGTTTTATTTTATATGTGTGTGTGTATATATAATTTTAGGTTTTATTTTATATGTACATATAATGTAACTAAACCAGTAGCGCGCATTGTGGAGTTTCGGAAATTTTTCAATAGCCCTCGAATAAATTATTTCCACGCGGTATTATAAAGCGCGCTACTACGCGCGACAGAAAGTTTTTTTAGTGAAAAATAAAAATATTTTATACAAAATTCAAGTGTGCGGCGCGCAACGTCGGTATACGCTAAATAATTTTACGTGCCGAAGCGCGGAATAAAATCCGGTGATTTGTTATAACGGCGTCGGTGGGGGGGGGGGNGGGNGGGCGGCGATCTAGGCGTGACGCGCCGCGCTCCCCAGATTATCCCAAATTTCGCACTAAATCGAGCCGCGAGATTTACAACATCGATTTATTTTCATACCAAATACTCGTTCTCGTCAAATGGAGATTTACTAAACCGACGGCGCGGAAATAGCGCGCGTCCTTTAAATAGAATTTCAGCGCGCGGAGAATCATCCCGCGATATTTACTACATATACGATTTCATTAAGCCGAGGGAAACATTAAATCCAGATTCCGCTTTTATGCGCGATGCCAGCAACAACGCACACACACTTGTCGCGCGTTTAATCCTTAACACTATATAGTAAGCGGTTTATAGCAATGTACCGTCCGCGTCGCACACACACACACACACACACACACATATACGGGCCGGGGGCGAGAGGACGCGAGGAGCTAAACCGATTTGTCAATAGTTTCAAGTATCCGTGATTTTTGTCGCGACGTAATTTGCATTCCGCGCGCACTCTCTCTCTCTCTCTCGTCGACTCGAGCAAACGAATCGGTAAACAGAATTGACGAGAACGAGGGGAACAATTCGACGCGAATTAAGGTCTCGGCCGCGCGCAGAGAGCGGAATAGAGAACGGGGCGGAAGAGGGACCGATTCGCCGCGAGTTTTCGGTGGCAAAATAGCCCGGAGATAAAGTGCCGGACGACAGTTTGATCGCGAGACAGCTGTTCGCGCTCTCGGCGCGTTTTCTCCACACAAAATTAGAAGACGCTCTTCTCGTCGACGACAACGACGACGACGCCGACGGCAACGGCGGCGGCGGCGGCGGCGGCGTCTTGCGTCGAGATCACACGGTGACGGTCTCGTTGTGGATGTCCTCTCTCGCACGTACGTGAGTCGCGTTTCAGAGAGCAAAGAGAGAGGGGAGAGCCACAGCTGTCTCTTGGAAGAAGGGCTATCGTTGTCTATTAGTCGGCGTCGAGGTGGCGGCGACGCGCGGGGAGGCAGATGAGAGGCCGTTCTCGCGCTCGGGCACGTCGTGCTTGCTATTTATACCAAATCCGTGGGCATACCGGATCGGTGGCCGAGCCAGAAACGCGTTTGCTTGTTTCGTCGAGCGAGAGAGATAGAGAGAAGGAGCCCGTTGTCGCGTCGTTTACCAAAAAGCTCGCGAGAGGAGAGAGGAAGATCGCGTCCGGTGACGAGTGCGCGGCATCTCCGGCACTCGGAGATTGCCATTTTGAGATGAATGAATTCTGCATGTTCCGCAGAGCGAGATCAATTCGGAAGCTCTACGTAGCGTGTTTTCATTTTCTCTCATTTTGATGTTTTATACGTACGTGTACAATATCAAAATCTAAAATGTGTTATACATACATATATATATATGTAAAATTATAAAAAAAATACAACTCGATTTTATATAAGGTTTTTTTTAAATTGTATATTAAAAGAAATTGTGTATAAAAGTAATTTAATATTTGGCGCAAAACAATTGCTTTATCGGAAAAATTCTTTGCTTTATCGCAACGTCACAAATTGTAGGTAACATACGAGTTGTTTTTTTCTTTTAAATTCCTCGTATATTCTGTAAGTTGGCGTAAATTGCGTTCCCTCCTCCTCCCACTCGAAAGAAAAAGCACGGCGGTCTGCCAGACTGATTTTATAAAGTGAAGGTTAAGAACATCGGTTTTGGTGGTTTTTGTGGGCGTCCGAGGCTCTCTCCGGCCAAGCACAATACCACGTTTTACTTCCATCTTCCAGCTTTTAATCTTCTCATATATCACTCCACGCTTCGGACCTTTTTCAATTTCGGCATTTCTTTTCTAATTTTTAATATTTGACATATACATAATATGTGTGTGTATTTCGAGTTTTTTGTTATACACACATATATGTAATATGTCTGATCAAGTGTACATACATTACGATTTGGATACAAAATATCGACGTACTATTTTATACCGCAACACCGCGTGCAATTTTTATATATCAGCAGTAGCACATAGCAACCAGATATCGTACAACTCTGCATAGATACGTGATATAATAACGATTTCATATCGATACGAGACATCGATATTTCGCGCATCAGTCGTACGGTGCGCGTACATCGCGCGCGCTTGTAACGTCGAAATTGTAGGGGTAGTTTTTTTTTTTTTTTTTTGCGAGCGCGATTCGTGACACTACAACGATGTGCGCGGGAAATTCTCGCCGAGGAAGAAAAATTCGCGCCGCCGAAAACTTGTTCGGGAACGAGTGAGCGTCGCTATTTTCCTGAGAGACCATCGTGTATATTTCCCTGGCGAATATCGCGCGACTATGGCACGACCGGCATGCATACATACTTTTCGGCGAAGCGGCACGGCACGAAGGGATGACGTGGGGGAAGAGAAAGGGAAGAACGAAATTCCGTAGCGCTTTCTCGCGCAAATGCGACGTTTTATTACAAACGTCGACGGGCGAAGCGCGGAGCCGAAACGACCAAGTGCATCTATTTTTTGTCCTCGTCAACGTTTCTTCTCTCTCTCTCTCTTTCTTTTCGCGTATCTCGTCCCGCGCGCGGCGCTCGTCCTTTACACGAGGCTCAAACACAGGCGTCCCGATGCATTAGTCTCGTACAACTGTTTAGTCTCAACTCGTAAAAAGAATTGTGCGGTCGGGCGAGAGAAAGAGAAAGAAAGAGAAAACTCTTCGAAGGGAGAAACGTCGCGGCGGGCGCGTATCGAGGTGCACGAACGAAAATAAAAAAGGAGAAAACGATGGAAAAAGGAGAGCTCTGTTGAGCGAGCGAGCGAGCGCGTGCGCGCGCGCGCGCGGCTAGGCTCTATTTCCGTCGACAGGATACCGAAACGTAAACGAACCCCGCATCTGCCCCCATCGGCGGCGGTGCCGGGCCCTTTAACGAAGACCCCGAGACGCGGATCACCGCGTGTTTATGTTCGCGCCTCGAATTTTGCCGCGACGACGACGACGACGACGACGATGAGCCAACGAGGAAACGCACGTCTCTGTGACGATTTTCACGAACTTCAGACACGCTCTGTTAGAGTGGTCTGAAATAAAAGAGATGACGCCCGCGCGTGTTTTTTAACTGTATCTCCGAGCGGACTTGGGGCTTTAAAAAATAGCCGCTGCAAAACTAACTCGACCTATTTCATTCTACGAGAATATTTTCGCTCGCGCATATGTGTGCGCGTGTATGAAAAAAGAGGGAGAGAAAAAAAAGAAAGGGAGAGAAAAGTAAGATATATACATATATATATATATATATATATATATATATATATATATTGTAAAAAATAAACGCTGTATCAAACGAGTTTCGAAAACGATGTTTTTCAAAAACTTCTATTCGCGTTGTTTAATTTTAACAGAAATCTGCCACCGTGCTTTGTTGCTAGAAAAATATGTGTGTTTAATTACCGTTCTACTTCGAGTGATAACGCACTGTTTCGCGTTAGAATATAAAACTGGAACAACTCACGTGATAAATACCATATGCGAACGCACAACATAAACAAAGAAACAACTTGTTATTGTTTTGATACACGCGCGAATAAACATATGCAGGAAGAAAGAGTAAAAATTTCCGCGGCGATGACGCGGGGAGACTACGCCATCGAGATCATTTTTGTTCGATCGTTCATTAATTTATTTCTCAAACCGCAATCGCGGTTTTCAACCCTCACGCATTTGTATTCGTGATCATTATTGTTGTTGCTCGCCGATCTCGCGCGCGCACAAGCAACAATAATATTACGCGCGATTTATATACATGGTTAAATAATGGCGTTAAGTAATGGCGCGGCATTATATTCGCGCTCTCGCGCCGATGATAACGCACTTCATCGAGCCGCGGTATGCACTCCAATAAAACAATACTTCACATGCGCGCGCGCATACACACACACACACACACACACACATACGAACACACGAGGCTCGATTACCGAGGGAAGATTAAATAAATGACCGGACGGGGACAATCGCGCATCATGCTGATGAAAAGTCCACTCAGAGCCGACCGGTAGGGCTATTTCTAAATCCCAGCTCCGAGTCGGTCCGCCGTAACGCAGACGAGAGAAAGTTTTCATTATCGTCCGAACGCGGCAACTATACCATCCGCGCACTCCTTGACTTCTCCCGTCTCGCAGGGCGCGCGCGTATCATCTCCCCGGGTGTGAAAAGCACACGATCGATTAACCCCCTCGAGCGCACTCGCGCTCCGGATCGCTTTTTGCCAAGTTCGAGTGGAGTTTTAACGCGCGGCGGCGAAATCGTCGGGAAAAATCTTGGAGGAGAGGCCAACACACGGGAATTGTCCGGAGTTTGTTGCATTTGCGCGATAAAAGAAGAAAATTGAGTTGAAAGTTTCTTTTTATAAAACTTCACTACCTTAAATCTCGGGCAACAAAAAAAAGGAAAAAAAAAAAAAAGAAAAATTCTGTCATCAGTTAGTATCGAGAAAAATAGTTCGCGAACTTCCGATCTTCTTCGTTCTCAACGAGAAAGTGAATGGGGGTGGTTTATGTATAGATTTCTTTTCCTTCTTTCGAAGACGAGAATGATTTAAAAAAAAAAAATAAAAAAATAACACAATGCGATTATTTAAGATTTTCAAATATATTTTCATACTTTTATAGATGCGATCGCGAGATTTTGCTAGGGTAAACAACGACAAAATATATTCAATCCCCCGTTTGTAAAGCCTTCGCAAACAAGCCGCGACCTAGAAACGACGACGGGGCTGAACTCGATCTGCGAAAAATTGCGTTTTAAAACATAATAATAATATGTGCGCTCACACAGAGCGCGCGTGCAACAACAACAACCAACGGGAGAGAGAGAGAGAGAGAGAGAGAGAGAGAGAGAGAGAGAGAGAGAGAGAGAGAGAGAGAGAGAGAGACCCCGGAGTGAATCAGACTGACATTATTAACGTATGTCAGACGCGCGTCCCGCTTTATCACGCTTTATCGCACCGCGATAATAACAGCATAAATACGAGCGTGCGAGATAATGCGGAACCACGCACAAAGCGTTTTATTGCCGGGCCGCGAGAGAGAATCGCGGTATTCCAAGATAAAAGGGGAAGTGCGGTGAACCTCCGCAATATACCGCGTAATGCGTCGGAAAACAACATCTTTCGTTTGAACGAAATACACTCCGATCCGCATCTTTTATCGCCGTGACGTTTCGAAACAATAAATAATATGCGGGCACAAAGCTACGCGTATATATACACGCCAAGAGTTTAAAAAATTTTGTGTTTGTTTTTTTTTTTTTTTTTTTAGAAGAATTTTTTTCGAAATATATTTTACACCACGCGCGAGCTCGCAACGACAAGTTTAAACCTCGGGCGTAGTTTACAAAAAACTTCGTTATTTATGGATACCTTTGAAACAACGATATACGAGTATAAAGCTCGCATAAAACTTTACTCTTCTTCCAAAAAAACAAGCAACAAACAAAAAAAAAAGGGGGAAAACACGAAGAAATAAAAGTGGTCGAAAAAGTACATAGTCTCTCGTGAATTGCCATTCCGTAATTTTCGCAAGAGCGCGCCCGAGCGCCTCACGGGTCATTGCGTTCAACCTCTCGCGATACCGCGAATCGGGAAAGGTCCGAATCTCTTCTGTCGGGATCGCGCGCGGCGAAATAGACGTGCGTGTGGTGCATTTACGCGCCGCGCCGCGCACTTTTACGGAACCGCAGCATTTCCCGAGGCTACGCAGCCTCAGTCGCCGAGACGCCGCGCCGCGGATGGCAATAAATTTGTGGACTCGCGACCTTGCTCAACTTAAGCCGACTTTAACGGAGCGAACCCCCCCTTCGTAGTAGGAATAGGAACTCCGGCTCTCTCCTCGGGATTTGGCTAGATTCCAGCCGCGTTTTCCCGCGGTACGTTATTGTCCTACGGGGAAAATGGGTCGGCTATAATTGCGCGCTTTTCCCGCCGGTTTTCGCTCGATATCGCGAGCGGAAGAGCCTCCATTTCGCCGCGCGATACTCATCGTCGTCACCGGCGAATTGCCGGGTTTCGGATAGGAGACGAAGAGAAAAGACAATTCTTAATCTTCTGGGTCGTGCACTTCGATAAAAATCGGTTTCACATTTTGTGTTTTGTTCTCTCTCGTTGTTTTATCTCGGGCAGAGAGTGCTCTTCCGACTCGACATTTATTTACGACCTAATGCAATATTTCCCAAACAGACGGGCTTATAATTCAATAACTGAATACGGGAGTGAAACAAAATATACATGTATATGGAACACGGCTTTTATAGAACTTGATACGCGAGCGATATCAAATTTAAAATGACGTAAGACACGTGTTTTCTCGCACCTGTCGATACCGTGGAAAAATCGGAAAATTCAATTCGCCAACATTATACCCCGCTCTCAAATCCCGGACGAAAACATTTCGGGTGGCTTGAACAAACGGTATTGCGTCCGGGGTGTTGACAATCCCGCCGTACGCTCTCTATGTTCGAAAGCAACGACTGCGCCGACTGTGCTGGTCGTCGCGCGCAAATACGATGGTTTTCGTGTAAAAAGCCGCGCGCGCGTGCGAATCCGCGAAACAAAAACAAACGCGCGCGATACAATTTTCCCGGGTTCGTCTCGCGGAGGGAAACGCAGTTTTCCGCACTTTTCTCCTCCGTGTACGTGTGTCTGTGTGTGTACAACGCGCGGCGCGGGAGGAAAAATAATTTTGCGCGCACATATATTCGCGCGATAAACGCGAACGCACAATACACGACGCCGGATATCTGCCGCTTAATCACATTGTTGCCCGACCAGATTTACTAGCGGCGCGTCGCGCGATTTTAATCCACGCCGTCACACAACCGGTAGCGGGACTTATAAGGTCCTGGCGGCCTGGGCTCCGCCTGGGTCGACGACGGTCCAACGACCATTAAAAAATGTCTCCATTTAAGCGAACACGTAACCGTGCGTCGCACCCTCCACCCTCTCTCTCTTTCTCTCTCACGGTCGTGGCACGTATCTGACCTATACGCTTTCAAAGTTTATGGCGGTCATTAAGAATACACACAACGCTTTGAAAATCGGACTGAATTTTTTCTCTCGTGTTATAAAACATTTCAACGGAGAGAGGAAGAGAGAGAGAGAGAAGGAGAAGGAGGAAGAAGGAAATTATCTGAAATGTGAAAGCATTTTTCAAAGATCTTTCGTGAGATAAACGGCGGTGAAAATGCTAATCACGACTGGAGGATATGCTAAAGCGTCGTTTAAGCACAAATAAAAGTTAATAAAGTCACGTTTTTTTTTTTTTTTATTTCTCTGAACACCAAAAAAAACAGAGAGAGACACGTAGGGTATCTGAAATATCATTTCCACTTGTAAAAAAGCGATGATTCGCGCTTTAAAATCTCGATATCCGATGATATGCAGCTTAACACGCTAAAAATGCGTTGCACGTTTTCGCGACGATATATATTTTCGTTTTCTATGAAATTTTCAGGAAGTATATCTGACAGAAATCAGACATCGAACGTGACGGTATCGAGGGGTATCTGCCTGTAAAATATCCTTAGGCGTTGTGACATTCTGTATAACACAACTGTCGTGTCATATCCGACAGTCAAGAGAGAGAGAGAGAGAGAGAGAGAGAGAGGCGAGTCTCGCCGGGCCTCGACGAGCGGGCGGGCGAGAGCGAGCGGGTGCGCGCAGCATCCATCCCGGCGCATATTCCGGAATCCCCGCGAGAATACGCGAAGCTGCGGCAGCGGCGTGCAGCAGGTCTCGCCGCGTATCCCGGCCCGACACGTTGAAAATGCAAAGCCGCGTGGCCCACGGCGAAATGCGCGGTGCAGATAATGACCGGCGAACGGATGTATGTGTGTGTGTGTGTGTATACGCGCTGAGTATAAATCGAGGAGGAAGATAAATCCAGATTCGATAGCCTTCCGGTGGAGGA